>NC_092756.1:72935654-73065654 GCF_047496795.1 Chiloscyllium punctatum | reverse complement strand
ATCCCAGGATCCTCAGCTGTTCATTGTATGTTAAGCCTCCCATTCCAGGGATCATCCGTGTGAATCTCCGCTGGACATGCTCCAGTGCCAGTATGTCCTTCCTGAGGTGTGGAGCCCAAAATTGGATACAGTATTTCAAATGGGGCCTAACTAGAGCTTTATAAAGTCTCAGAAGGACATCGCTGCTTTTACATTCCAACCCTCTTGAGATAAATGGCAACATTACATTTGTTTTCTTAACCACGGACTCAACCTGCAAGTCAACCTTTCGAGATTCCTGGACTATCATTCCCAGATCCCTTTGTACTTTGGCTTTATGAATTTTCTCACTGTTTAAAAAATAGTCCATGCCTGTATTCCTTTTTCCAAAGTGCAAGTCCGAGCATTTGCTCAGGTTGAATTTCATCAGCCATTTCCTGGACCACTCTCCTAAACTGTCTAAATCTTTCTGCAGCCTCCCATCTCCTCAGAACGACCTGCTTGTCTGCCTAACTTTGCATCATTGGTGAACTTCACCAGAATGTCCCCCAGTCCTTCATCCAGATCATTAATATATAAAGTGAACAGCTGCGGCCCCAACACTGAACCCTACGGGACACCACTTGTCACCAGCTGCCATTCCAAGAAAGAACCTTTTATCCCAACTCTCTGCCTTCTGTCAGATAGCCAATTCCCAATCCATGCCAGTAGCTCACCTCGAACACCATGGACCCTCACCTTACTCAGCAGTTTCCCGTGAGGCACCTTATCAATGGCCTTTTGGAAATCTAGGTAGATAACATCCACTGGGTTTCCCTGCTCTAACCTTCTTGTTACCTCTTCAACGAATTCTAACAGGTTTGTCAGGCATGACCTCCCCTTACTAAATCCATGCTGACTTGTTCTAATCCAACTCTGCACTTCCAAGAATTTAGAAATCTCATCCTTAATGATGGATGTTATAATTTAACCTACAACCGAGTTTAGGGTAACTGGCCTGTAATTTTCCATCTATTATCTTGATCTTTTCTTGAACAAGGAGTTTACAACAGTGATTTTCCAATCATCCATGAATGTCCCTGACTCCAGTGATTTTCGAAAGATTAAAAATAGCCTCTACTATTGTCAGGCCCAATGTTCAACATGTTTAATGACTCATACAGCCATGATTGTCTCCCGCCATCTCTGAGAGAGGCCAATATTTCGCTTATTCTTAAAAAAGGGAAGGTCCTGGGGGTCTGTGCTTTGTACAGGCCCATTTCACTCTTAAATGTGGACTTTAAAATCCTCTCTAATACTCTTGTGTTAAGGCTGGAGACTGTGTTACCTTCTATTGTTAAAGAGGAACAGACGGGCTTCATAAAGGGCCACAGATCCTCCAATAATGTTAGGAGGCTGCTTAATGTAATTCAAGTGTGTCAACAACAGTCAATATAGGGATTGGTGATTTCTCTAGATACAGAGAAGGCCCTTGACCGAGTTGAGAGGCCGTACCTTTTCTATACTCTGGAGCGGTTTGTTTTGGGCAAAGTTTTTATAAGATGGGTAAAGGTTCTCCACAATGACCCTCTCACTGCAATCATCACCAACAGGGTGTGATCAAGCAATTTTAACATTTTTGGGGTCAGCCGGCAGGTCTGTTCCCTTTCCCCGCTGCTTTTTACAGTGAGGATTGAATCATTGGTGGAGGCCATTCATAGGGATCCCAATATATCAGCTCCAGACGGGGGGGTCAAATTTACATCAGAGTTTATTGTATGTGGACGATGACCTCATTCTTTCGTCAAATCCAGCAGTTTCAGTACCTCGCCTGTTAACATGCATCTGTGTGTTTGGCAACTTTTTGGGGGACAAGATTAATCTTTCAAAATCAGAGGCTATGCCTATGGGTGGTCTTATGAAAGTGTTAAGTCTTGAGGGTGAATATCGATTCCCATTTCAATGGTCACAGGGGGGTTTTGTGTATTTGAGGATGTTCATTACTCCAGTTCTGAATCAGCTGTTCAAAGCCAATTTTGTTCAATTATTTGACAAAATCAAACAAGACCTTCAAAGATGGAGGCGCTTCTGGTCTCGTGGTTGGGTCGGATAGCGTTTATTAAGATGAATATTCTCCCTCGTTTACTATCCCCTATATGGATGCTCCCCCTGATTTTCGATAAGCAAACATTCAGGAGACTGAACGGCTGGTTCAGCCCCTTTATTTGGCATCGTCAGTGGCCCCTCATTAAATGAGCTAAACTGCGATTGTCTCACAGACTGGGGGGAGTGGATCTCCCAGACATTAAAAGCTACCAACGAAGCTCACTTTTATCCTACATGAGTGATTGGGCTTGTGGGGACCCTCTTTCAATATGGTTAGATATTGAAACCTCCCAGGCTAATGTGACCCCTTACTCACTTGCTGTGTTTGGACAAAATGAGGACAGTTAGGGAATATTGCCATAACCCAATAGTTATTGATACTGTTAAAGCATGGAGGGCAATTCAGCAGAGGGAAGGCAATATTGGCAAGACATCTTCTCTTACACCGGGTATGCCGGGTTTTCAACCGGGGATGATAGATTCAGGATCCAAACATTGGGCAGCTAGGGGTGTGTCTTGCGCGGGTGATTTGTTTGAGGGAGACACAATGATGTCCTTCGATCAGTTTGCACAGAAACACAAGCTACCGAACAGGGACCTCTTTTGTTTATTTCACGTTAGAGATTTTATTTTTAAAAAATGACACTTTTGACTGATCCCTCCAAGTCCGACATAGAGAGAGGGGTGATGTAGCCCCATATCCTGCAGACCCCACAAAGTTCTGTATTTTTCTGACACAACATCCCACCAAACCCAACACAGACCTGGGGACGTTTCCAGGGGAGATGAGAAATCGACTTGACATCAGACAAAGAAGATCAGCCGTGAAGACAAGGCTTAAAAGTTAGCCATCCCAGATGGGACATGAACCCACAATTCCAGGCTGCGGAGGCCAGTGCCTTATCCATTAGACCACTGGGCCCACATCTCCAAAACTGAAATGGCAGCCTGTAAATACTGCACCCTGAACCTCTCATATTGTGTTCTTCTCTGAGTTTTATACTCTCACTGATTGGTTGTTCCCCTTCCATCTCACGCTAAATCATTGGCTGCTTGATAAAATTGATCTTACCCCCCATTTCTCCCCAAACGGACCGACAAGAAATCCACCAAACTCCAACTTTGCACAACTCAAGTCTGAGGAAAATGGAGCAGACAGGAAAATAGCAAAGGGCTCAATGTTATTTTGTGCAGCACTTTCAAGATATTTGCATTTAGTGGGGAAGGAGGAAGTGGAGATGTTGCAAAAAGCTGCATTGAGGACAATTCAACAGAATCTTAGCGGGCATTCAGCCCATTGTGGCTGTGCTGTCTCTTTCAGACAATTCACCCCAAGATCTCCCAAATCCTGAAATTACCTTGTGCAAGTTTCTCCTAAAGAGCATTTTCCATAATCTCGAAGCAGGCAAGTGATTTTTAATGGAGTAGTTGAAAAATCCAGTCAATTTGGATTGAGATGGAGTTGATATGGGACGAAAATCAGCCACCACAAAGACCAGGCTTAAAACGACAACACCCCAAAAGGGATTTGAAACTCCAATCCACTCCATCAGAAGCTACAGTCTTACCCATTAAGCCACAAAAACTCAGTGACAATACCCTACTGCGAATAGTTGATCTTAAATGAGTGCTACAGCCGAGCATGTTCCAAGATCTGTGACAACACACTGAGGGATGCACTAAAGTTTCGGGCAGCTGCTGCCAAGGTGTAACAGAGAAACAACACAGTCTCAGGTCGTTCTGACAAATTATCACATCGTTCTTTCATTTCTCAGACCCTCTTGGTGCCTGACAATGAACAGAGATCGGTTCCTGCCCAAGAACAAAATGCCTTTATTTTTCGTGACACAGAACTTTGAGAAATGTCAAAATTCCAGTGTTTTGTTGGTTCTTTTCTCTCTGCATAGACTGTCCACAACTGATTTAGAACCTTTGTCTGCATTTTTATTTGATTTTTTATGAATAAAGTATATTTTTTAAATAAACAAAAATCTGGAGAGAGAGAAGATCTGCCCGAACTTGCGAGACCAACCCGTTTATCGGGACAGGAAGGAGATTCCAATGGCCCAGCATGGATTGTTCCAGTTAATACCCTCGCCTCCTTGACCACAAAGTGGGGAGGGAAGTGGGAGTTGGCACGGGGCAGGGTGACACTCGGCACACGGACACACAAGATGGCCGCTGAGCCATAAGTTGGCCACTTGGCACACAAGATGGCCGCCGGACCACAATATGGAGAGATACAGCAGAGCAAATACAGACACTGCCTGGGGCCACCAGAATGCCAGCAAAATGCTCTCACAAATGAGTTGATTAGTTTAAGGCGGATGGGAGAGACAATACACATGAAGAACACACACTGCCCGCCAAAGGGTCTGGTCAGACAACACCTTTGATAGAAATGCTAACTGTTAGATACAGCCTCAATACAGAGTGATAATAACCAGGGCTGCAGTAATTGGCCTTCTCAGGAAGAGCGATTAGCGCACATTACTACAGCAACGGACTTCCGCGCAGACGCTGAAACTGACAACAACTGCACTGAAATTCACAAAGGCCACACTGGAACTGACAATAACTGCACTGAAACGATCAAGGATTCTGCAATGTTTACAATAAACAAGCCATGTTACAGAGACAATAACCTCATCACTGACCTATTATATCACAAAATGTATAACAGTATCTTGACCATGTGCTCCGGGTTGAGAGAAGAATCACAGCTGACCACTGTGCTGTTGGTGCTGCTCTCTCCCCGGAGCTCCGGGATTTCCTTGGACAATAAACTCTGTTGGTGAACCCCGACTCTGACTCAGAGCCTGGTGATTTTCAGCAGTTTCCTTCCCACAAATGTTTGTCCAATCTGTGGATGTGGCACTCCAAGTTCTCCAACGATGGCCTAACTACCTCACATCTCCATCATAGCCTCCTTGCAATTGTATTCAATACCTTGACTAAGAAAGGTAAGGGCCCAAATGCATAGCCACAGCCCCATCAGTTCCAACCTTGAACACCCAGATTTCAATCATTTCCATTGACATATTGGACCTTATCATAAATACCAAACATGCAGGTAATCTGGGGTTCAGCTGGTAATGTTGACAGAATATAGCTTAGACTGACACCAACACAACCAAAACAGAAGTTGCTTTGTCCATAGATTGGTAGCTCTATCTGTTGGAGCCCCAGTGACCTCATGGGTACAACACTAACTTCCTAAACCAGAGATTGTGGGCTCAAGTCTTATTTGGGGTTTTGATTTTGTTGAAAACTTCACTGTGCAGCTGATCTCAATCCTGTGTGGTCACGTGACCGTGGCAACAAAATCAGGCATTCTCAATTGATCCTCAGCTGGAGAAACTTGACCTGATAGAAAATTGTCCACACTAAATTAAACAGCAGCTATCAGCTCCAGACAATATTGCAACTAAGATCAAAGAGCGACAAAGATTCAAGAAGAACCAGTTCCAACCAGCCTGAGGGTTGTATATTTGAGAAGTGTCAGCCTGAGACAATCCACTTTATAGCTCCTGGCATGATAACAGTGAAGGGTATTGGTGTGACCCCATTGGATGATGTGAACCCAGCTCATGACCATATTGGCCAAAGCCACAGAAGATTCTGGAAGATCAGGGAAAAGTAGGGTAGGAACCACACCTGGATGCCAGTCCCTTCGCGAAGCCTTGACTGGGCCTTGCAGTGGAACTCTGACCATTTGGTCCAACCTTGTTCAGAGAAGCCCTAGAGTGGGGTGGGAGGAGGCCATTCAGTCCATCACATCCACACAGACCCTCTGAAGAGCATCCCATCCAGGCCCAACCACAATCCTCTCACCCTGCATTCCCCAGAGCCAATCCACCAAACCTGCACATCTTTGGGCTGTGGGAGGAAACCAAAGCACCCGGAGTACCCCATTGAGAAAATGTGCAAACTCGACACAAACAGACACCCAAGGGAGGAATCAAAGCCAGGTCCCTGATGCTGTGAGGCAGTCCAGCGACCCACTGAGCCACCATGCCATCCCCAGGAGGATCTCAGCAGGTTTTCAGTCATTGTGACTGTGCTGTCTCTTTCAGACGATTCACCCCTATATCCTGCATATCCTCAACATTCTGTATTTTTCTGACACAGGGTACCACCAACCCAACACAGACTTGGGGACTTTTCCAGAGGAGATGAGAAATTGACTTGACCTCGGATGAAGATCAGCCATGAAGACAAGCTTTAAAAGTCAGACACCCCAGATGGGACTTGAACCCACAATCCCTGGCATAGAAGGCCAGTGCCTTATCCATTAGGCCCCTGGGGCCACATGTGTGATGTTAAAATGGCAGCTTTTAAGTTTTGTTTTGCAAGAACACACTGACTGTGGCTCAGCCAGCACAGAGTCAGTGCCCTGGACTGAGGGGATTCTAAATCTCCTGGTTATATATGTTTTTCTCTTTACCCCCGCACTGCTGCCTAACTGTGGTAGTGCTTATATTTTCCCCAGCACCCATGTTGTGTGTGTGCAGCTGTGAGACACAGTGAAAGACAACAGATGTACAAATCTTTATTCAATTCCCACCACCAGGAAGAAAGGAAACACCCGAGTGGCCAGTGACAAGCATCAAAGGGCAATGCTGTGTGACCAAACAGTGAGGGGGAGGGCACTCTCTGAACAGCTCAAGGATGTTGGTAGACACTGCGTGCTCCTTCTCCAGGGACACCCGGGCTCGAACGTAACCATGGAAGAGGGTCAGGCAATCGGCCCTAACAACCAGTTTGGCCAGGCCCAGGAGCAGACCCACGAGGAGATCCTCTGACCAACCCTCCCCCCTCGGCACTGGGTGCCCAATGATGGGGAGTGTGGGGTTGAAGTCCAACCAGAAACGGAGGAGAAGGTTTCCCAGAAAGCGAAAAAGGGAGTGCAAGCGCCCTGTTCCATGGACTCCACAGCACCACAGAACAAGCAGTTGGGCTGGGAGTCCGTGAACCACCGCAATCTGCGGACTGTCGCGTGCAATACCCTCTGCCCCAGATCCCCGTGAGAAAGGGGGAGGACTCCCATGTAGAGAGCCCTTCACTGGGGATGGTCCCCACCGCCCGGTGGTAAATGGGCACGCCAGGGTGTGTCCGGGAGGTGGATGAGGGTGTGCAGCAGCAGTCTGTACAGGGCCCTCTGTGATACACCCCTGAAAGAGACAAAACTAAAACTCCAGAGACAGCTCAGGTTGTGGGGCACAGGCTCCCGCAGGAAGTACAGGACCCTGGGGCCAATGTGAAATTCCGTCCGGGCAGGAGTGAGTGCAGATTGGATCCCACCGCACACCTGAGCATCCTCCAACTGGGGCACTACGTGGGGTCTGAGCACCGTCGTTTTAAGGTGTCGGATGGTGGTGGCCACGTACCGGACGTCTACCGCTGCCCTGCTCGCTATATCCTGCGGCAGGGTCCAGCCCAGGCCCCCACCATCCAGCACGTCCCCGACCCTGGTCACCCTCGCAGTCACGGCCCTCCCCTCCGACAGTCACTCGAACCCACGAGTACGGAGGTGCGGATTCCTGAGCAACGTCTCCATGACGACAGCCGTTACTCCAGCCGGAGGGTAGGCGTGACGCGATTCGACCATGTTCCAGACCGTGAGCAGGTCCTGGTAAAAGACAGGCAGTGTCCTGAGAGTGACCTCCAAACCATCACGGTCGCTGAACTGGAACTGAGTGTCGTAGTTGAGGTTACGCACCTGGTGGAAAAAATACGTCGCCAGGGCACCCCGCCGAGGGGGAGGCTCAATGTAAAGGTATCGCTGCAAGGTCTGAAGGTGGAACGTCGCTACCTGGGTGTGAACGCACACCAGCGACTGACCGCCCTCCTCAATATGGAGACTCAGGATCTGCGCAGTGACCCAGTGCATCTTTTTGTCCCAGAAGAAGTGAACCAACATTCTCTGGATGTCAGCGACAAAACCAGGAGGAGGGACCAAAGTGACCAGCCGGTACCACAGCATGGCAGGCACCAGCTGGTTTATGACCAACACTCGACTCCTGTGAGACAGCACTCGGAGCAGTCCTGTCCAGAGGCCTGGGCGAGCCGAGACTTTGGCCTCCAGCTCCTGCCAGTTCCCCGGCCAGGATTCCACAGCTGGGCTAAGGTAGACCCCCAGGTCGAGGAGATGGGTGGTACTCCAGCTGAACCCCAGTAACTCCTCCGGCAGAGACTCCACCCGCCTCGGACTGACCGGTCGTCTGGAATATTGGGCCCAGTTGATCCTGGTGTAAGAGGCCGCTGAGTACAAGGCCTGGCACTCACACATCCTCCCAGGTCAGCAGGGTCGGTGAAAGGGAGGAGCACGTGGTCAGCGTAGGCCGAGATGACCAGCCCTTTGCCCGCACCGCGCAGAACCAGCCCTGACAACCTCCTCCATAAGAGGCACAGGAAAGGCTCCACGCACAGGGAATCCAGCTGGCCGGACAGGGGGCAGCCTTGGCGTACTCCTCTCCCAAAGTGAAGGGGCAGTGTCATGGAGCCGTTAACTTTAAAACTAATTGCAACTGCCTCCACTTGGTCCACATCCACAGAAGCATTTCCTGTCATGTACCTGTCCAAATGTCTTTCTCATAGAATCCATACAATGTGGAAACAGGCCATTTGGCCCAACAAGTCCACCCAGACTCACTCCCCGACATGTCCTCATGCCAAATGTACCCAACCTTCACATCCCTGAACAGTCTGGGCAATTTTGCATGGCTAATTTACTTGTGGGAGGAAACTGGAGCAAATGGAGGAAACCCACACAGACACTGGGAGAAAGTGCAAAATCCACACAAACTGTCACCAGAGGCTGAAATTGAACCTCAGTCCCTGGTGCTATGAGACAGCAGTGCTAACCACGGAGCCAACTTGGAAACTCTACACAAACAGTCACCCAAGGGAGGGATCAAAGCCAGGTCCCTGACACTGTGAGGCAGCAGTGTTACCCACTGAGCCACCATGTCATCCCCAGGAGAATCTCATCAGGTTTTCAGCCATTGTGACTGTGTTGTCTCTTTCAGACGATTCACCCCCCATCCTGCAGATCCCCGAAAATCTTGAGCAAGAACATATTGGGCACCACGTCACATCAGCTGAAAGCAGACAAGGGGGATTTCTCCAAAGTCAATTAGAAATAACATTGACAGTGAACAAGCCAGAAATATTCAGACACCCCAGATGGGACTTAAACCCAAAATCCCTGGGTTAGGAAGCCAGTGTCTTATCCAGTAGGCCACTGGGGCAACCTTTAAATACTGAACCCTGCCCTGTCATATTGTTTTTATCTGAGTTTTCTACTCTTACTGATTGTTTTTTACCCCTTCCATTTCATGCTAAATTGTCGGCTGCTTGATAAATTGACCTTGCCTCCCATTTGGCCCCAGACGGACATTTGAGAAATCACAGCCGGTCAGACAGCGTCCGAGGAGCAGGAGAGTCGACATTTCGAGCATAGGCCTGAAGAGCTTATACTTGAAACATCGACTCCCCTGCTCCTCAGATGCCACCTGACCAGCTGTACTTTTCCAGCACCAAGCAGTTTGACTCTGATCTCTCACATCTGCAGTGCTCACTTTCTCCCAGTCGAGAAATCAACTCAACTCCAACTTTGCAGACCCACAGTTTGAGGCAAATGGAGCAGACAGGAGAAGGAAAAGGGCTCAATGTTATTGTGTGCAGCACTTTCAAGATATTTGCAGTTAGTGGGGAAGGAGGAAGTGGAGATGTTGCAAAAAGCTGCATTGAGGACAAATCAACAGAATCTTAGCAGGAATTCAGCCCATTGCAGCTGTGCTGTCTCTTTCAGACAATTCACCCCAAGATCTCCCAAATCCCGGAATTACCTTGTGCAAGTTTCTATGTCACATCATTTGCCATAATCTCAACGTAGGCACAGTGATTTTTAACAGAGTACTGTCGATGAAAAATTCAGGATTAGTGGTACTGGAAGAGCACAGCAGTTCAGGCAGCATCCAAGGAGCTTCGAAATTGGCATTTCGGCAAAAGCCCTCCATCAGGAATAAAGGCAGTGAGCCTGAAGCGTAGAGAGATAAGCTAGAGGAGGGTGGGGGTGGGGAGAAAGTAGCATAGAGTACAATGGGTGAGTGGGGGAGGGGATGAAGGTGATGGGTCAGGGAGGAGAGGGTGGAGTGGATAGGTGGAAAACGGAGATAGGCAGGTAGGACAAGTCCGGACAAGTCATGGGGACAGTGCTGAGCTGGAAGTTTGGAACTAGGGTGAGGTGGGGGAAGGGGAAATGAGGAAACTGTTGAAGTCCACATTGATGCCCTGGGTTTGAAGTGTTCTGAGGCGGAAGATGAGGCGTTCTTCCTCCAGGCGTCTGGTGGTGAGGGAGTGGCGGTGAAGGAGGCCCAGGACCTCCATGTCCTCGGCAGAGTGGGAGGGGGAGTTGAAATGATTCCAATGGCCCAACATGGATTGTTCCAGTTAATATCCTTTCTCAGATGGATAGAGCTGGAGAGAGAGTAAAGATTGTGGGAATTTGGGAAATGCTGACAATCTGTTTTAATATTTTGTTAATAAAATCAATTTGAACCGCAAACCAATTATGACCCCCTTTGTCTGCATCACCAACAAGAATACTGAAGGAAAGTTGAGTTTAATTCCATTGTGTGACTAATGTTCATCTGGTCGATCAGTGGAAATTAAAAGCCATGTCACACAACAGGCAGAGTCAATCTTTAGCTGAGTAGAAGTTCAGCAGAGAGAAACAGACTTACTTTGTGATATAAAGGTAATTCCTGTCCCATTGATCTATTAACTGCAGGGAACTTTCAGATACGTGGTATCTTTAGAGCAATTAAATATCCTCCCAAGATATATGCTTTCACTCTCAACTGAAGATGTTATAACTTCAATGGCTAAGAGTACTAACCAATAAATCAATGCCAAGCCAGTTGAAGTATTACACTTGACACATCATCATCGCTGTAATTGCAGAATGCAGCATAACCTATTCCGTCTTCTAACTTACTGACAGCCTATTTTCAGAAGTCTCCTTACACGACTCTGAAAACAAATTAAAAGAAACCAATTAAACCAAAACGCACAAATTTAAATGTCCCAGTCATGTGTGACGTAGTTTCTCAGCTCCTGGTAAGTGGGTGGCACAGTGGTTAGCACTGCTGCCTCACAGCGCCGGAGACCCGGGTTCAACTCCCGCCTCAGGCGACTGACTGTGTGGAGTTTGCACGTTCTCCCCGTGTCTGCGTGGGTTTCCTCCGGGTGCTCCGGTTTCCTCCCACAGTCCAAAGATGTGCAGGTCAGGTGAATTGGCCATGCTAAATTGCCCGTAGTGTTAGGTAAGGGGTCGATGCAGATGTAGGGGTATGGGTGGGTATGCTTCGGCTGGGCAGTGTGGACTTGTTGGGCCGAAGGGCCTGTTTCCACACTGTAAGTAATCTAATCTAATCTAAATGTTGATCTAGCCAGCAATGTTCACACCCTGGAAATGAATAAAAACAATCCCACAATGGAATAAACCGCCAGGGGAAAAGTCATAGTGTAATGACTTGAAAACATCAAGCCCCAACTTTGGATGGTTTCTATTGTTATGTTTTACATTATCATCCAAAACGCACCAGTCATTGACATAAAGGTTATGATTTGGAGGAGCCGGTGTTAGACTGGGGCGGACAATGTTACAAATCACACAGCACCAGGTTATAGTCCAACAGGTTTATTGGGAAACACTAGCTTTCGAAGAGCTGCTTCTTCATCAGGTGGTTGTGGAGCAGGATCGTAAAACACTGAAGTTTTAACAACAGGATTGCAGTGTCATGGCATGTAATATTAAAGAAATTGAGCTGAAGTCTTTCATCTTTTAGAATGATCATGTTAGTTTCAGTTCCTTGTTATGTACATCCCAGACCTTTGTTAAAGTTACATTCTCAAGAGAGTTTTAACAATCGGTGCCATCTCAGCTCAGATAATGCATTGAAGATGTGAGGTTAAAATCTGTCTGTGTCCCAATGTTCGGTCAGACTGATTCTATTTCTAAAGTGGCATTTACAGAATCTGACATGGTTTTATGCAGTTTTTGAGTGAAACAAAACATAATTCTGAACGTACAAATTCACCCCACAAATGTATATGTGTGTGCGTGCAGGGGAGACCGAGTGATTGTGTGCATTTGGATGTGTGTGAGAGGGGGCGATGGTGTGAGTGTCTGTGAGAGTGTGTGTATGTGTATGTGTTTGAGTGTAATGGGGTATACATCTGTGAGAAGGTGTGTGTGTGTGTGTGAGTGTGGGAGTGTGTATGTGTATTGTGTGACAGGATGAGTGTGTGTGTGTGTGTGTGTGTGTGTGTGTGTGTGTTTAGTGCAGTGGGGTCAGCTGTAGTGTGACAAGAACCCAAGGTCCCAGTTGAGGCCATCCCCATGGGTACCAAACGTGGTTCTCAGCCTCTGCTCGGCCACTCTTCGTTGCTGCCTGTCCCAAAGTCCACCTTAGAGGATGGTTACCTGAAGGATCGAGGTTGAAAGTCCCTAATCATTGAAGTGATCTCCGACTGGGATGGGACACCTCTGTTTGGTGATTGTAACGCGGTGCCCATTCATCTGTTGCCGTAGCCTCTGCTCGGTCTCGCCAATGTACCATGCATTGGGCATCCTTCCCTGCAGCGTATGAGATGGACAACGTTGGACGAGTCACATGAGTACCTGCCGCGTACATGGTGGGAGATGTCCCCATGTGTCATGGCGGTATCCATGGTGACACTCTCACACGTTTTACAGTGTCTGCTGTGACAGGGTTGTTTGGTGTTGTCCTGAAGGCCGGGCAGTTTGCTGTGAACAATGGTCTGTTTAAGGTTTGGTGGCTGTTTAAAGGTGAGAAGTGGAGGGGTGGGGAAGGTCTTGGCGAGGTGCTCATCCTCATCGATAATGTGTTGCAGGCTGTGGAGAATGTGACGTAGTTTCTCAGCTCCTGGTAAGTACTGGACAATGAAGGGGACCCTGTTGGTTGCAGCTCGTGTCTGTCTCCTGAGGAGGTCATTGCAGTTTCTCCCTGGGGCATGTCAGAACTGGCGATTGATGAGTTAAGCATCGTATCACATTCTTATCAGGGCATCCTTGTGTACTTCCAAGTGCCCGTCACATTCCCCCTCACCTGAACAGATCCTGTGTAAGTGTACGGCTTGTACAGAGGGGACGGCTGTTTTAATATGTTGAGGGTGGGTTTGTGGTTGAGTGAGGTGCTGTGGTGTCCATCCTTGATGGAGATGCATGTGTCCAAGAATGAGACAGATACTAAACATTAGTCCATGGTGAGTTTGATGGTGGGATGAAACTCGTGAAATGTTGGTGAACATAAATGTTGGGAGAGTGCAGCATTGTTCTGACATGAACACAACCAAGGTTGAGGGGATCAATTCTCCTGACATGGCCCCAGAAGCACGTGTTGTCCCAGTGACCTAACAGCTCCATCTCTGATCTTCTAAGCTACTGCCTGTGGTTTACATCCCTTTTGGGGATACTTTCAATTTAAACATTCTCTCCAATTAAAACCCTCTCACTGCATTATCTCCATTCAAATTAAGTTAATCTCTGACCTAATGTCTTTAAAACTCTGCATGGCTGCTTTGTGATCATGGAATTAAAACATTTCCAAGTCAGTTTGATCCATGTGGCAACAAACGTTTGATGAACTGGAGCGAAAGGGAGTGGAATTAATTTCTCAGCTCTCCCAAAGAGACAGCATAGACATGATGGGCTTCAGTATATGCAGTCACATTCGAAGATTCATTGATCTGAAATTAAACAGTTAAATGTCTGTTTCCTCACAGTCGCCTCATCTGTTGTTCCTTTCCTCACTGATGCAGGAATTAGCATTGACCCATTTGTCCTTGTCTTTCTGGGACCATTCCTTCAATGTTGGCTGTACAAACATTGAGCTTGCTTGACTTCTATACTGTCCTGTTGGTATTTAACAGGAAAAAATGCAGGTGAAATAAAGTTATTCCACACTCAAGAATTTATATTTAAATTTGATGAGTTGGACCAAGAAAACAATAATCCTAAAGGTGCAAGATTCATTGAAAATATTTGGTTTGCAAGTAATGATAGACACAGTGAAAAGTTTTGTCTTGTGAGCAATATAGGCAGCTCCCAGAGTTAAGTAGCAAAGATAAATAAATAATAGGGAAACAGCAGCAGGAACAAAAACACAGGTACAGGCGAATATTAAGAGTCTGTGAGACCGTTCAGTATTCTAACAACAGTAGGGTAGAAACTGTTTCAAAACAGGTTGGTGCGTATGTTCAGGCTTCTGTACCTTCTCCCCGATGGTAGAGGTTGTAGAAAAACATTGCCAGGGTGGGATGGGTCTTTGAGAATGCTGGAGACCTTTCCTTGACAGTTGGCCTGGTAGATGGATTCTATAGATGGGAGGTTGGCCTTTGTGATTGTCTGGGCCGAGTTCACCACTCTCTGTAACCGTCTCCGATCTTGAATGGTACAGTTGCCAAACTAGGTCGTGATACATCCAGACAGAATGCTGTCGATGGTGCACCTATAAACGTTGGCAGGGGTATTCTCTGTCAGTAATATCCGATGTTCTGCAGGGATCAGTGTTGAAGAGTTGGTTTGTTGATGAGAGCTGGCTTCCAAAAACAACCTCTCCAACCGCACTCTCAGGAATCTCGTCCACATCGAGAAACAGCAGCCACTTGATGACCACCTTCAACATTCAATCCTGCAGATCCTCGAAAATCTTGTGCAAGATCATGTTGGATACCACTGACCATCACCTGAATGTCGAGATGGGGATTTTTCCAAATTACATTAGAAATAAAGGATAAGCGACAGAGACACCCCAGATGGGACTTGAACCCACTATCCCTGGCTTAGGAGGCCAGTGCCTTATCCATTAGGCCACTGGGGCCCCACATGTGGATTGCTGAACAGCATTTGTGATAATCTCAACACAGGCACAATGATTTTGAACAGAGTGACTAAACAAATCCAGTCAATTTGGATTGAGATGAAGTTGACATGGGATGAAAATCAGCCACTGCAAAGACCAGGCTTAAAAATGAAATCCCTGAAATCCCAGATTTCAGAGGCCAGTGCCATAGCCATTAGGCCATGAGGGTACTATATTGGCAGACCACTGGAAACAGTTGACCCCAAATGAGAGCGACAGCCAAGCACACTCCCAGATCTGTGACAACACACTGAGGGACGCACTAAAGGTTCAGGCAGCTGCTGCCAGGTGTAACAGGGAAACAACACAGTCTCAGGTCTTTCTGACAAATGATCACATCGTCCTTTCAGTTCTCAGACCTTCTTGGTGCCTGACAATGAACAGAGATCGTTTTCTGCCCAAGTACAAAATGCCTTTCTTTCCACAATGATACAGAAGGTTTGAGAAATGTCAATATTCCAACGGTTTGTTGGTTCTTTTCTCTCTGCATAGACTGTACACAACTGATTTAGAACCTTTGTATGCATTTCCAAATGATGTTACAAACTGTTTCAAAACTTTGTTAATAAAATCAAGTTGAAATGCAAATCAAATTTAGTCTCCCTTTGTCCCCATCACCAACAAGAATACTTGAGTAAAGTTGTGAGGAATTCATCAGACCAATGAGACTCCAGGAATTCTTCCAAGATGTCAGCAATGATCCCAATGAGCCAACCAACGAACGGGAACAGTCATCAGAGAGATCCATCGTGGAGCGACCAAAGAAGGAGTCGATTTGTATCCCTGCGGAGGGCCGCTGTCCTGACCTTGAGATGTGTGCTCAACCGTCAGGAGATGGGTGAATGACAGATTTAAAAATCACTCAACACCAGGTTAGAGTCGAACATGTGGAAGCACTAGGTTTCGGAGCACTGCTCCTTCATCAGGTGGTTGTGGAGAATAAGATTGCAGGACACAGAATTTATAGCAAATGTTTACAGTGTGATGCAACTGAAATTGTATCTTGAGAAAGACCTGGATTGTTTGTTAAGTCTCTCATCTTTTAGAATGGCCAGGTTGGTTTTCGTTCTTTCATATGTAAATTGCAAAACTTTTATCAAAAGTTACATTCTCAAGTGAACTTTAACAATTGGTGTCATGTCGGCCCAGATGATGTATTGAAGGTGTGAGCTTCCTTGTGTGAGGCTGTCTGTGCCACAATAGTCAGACTGATTCTAAGCTAATAAACAGATTTAAAGCATCTCACATGAATTCATACAGTTTTTCAGTAAAAAAAATGTAATTCTGTAAGTACAAATTCATCACACAAACTTATATGTGTGTGTATGTATGTGTGTGGGTATGTGTGTTTGTGCGTATGTGTGTGTATATGTGTGTGTGTATATATATGTGTGTGGGTGTGTATGTGTGTGTATATGTGTGTTGGTGTGTATGTGTGTGTATGTGTATGTGTGTGTGTATATGTGTGTGTGTGGGTGCGCGCGCGTGTGTGTGTATGTGTGTATGTGAGTGTATGTGCGTATGTGTGTATATATATGTGTGTGTGTGCGTGTGTATGTGTGTGTATGTGTGTGTGTGGGTGTGTATATATGTGTGTGTATGTGTGTGTATGTTTGTGTTTGTGTATGTTTGTGTTTGTGTGTATGTGTGTGTATATGTGCAGATGTGTGTGTATATGTGTGTGCGTGTATGTGTGTGTTTGTGTGTATGTGTGTGTAGTGTGTGTGTATATGTATGTGTGTGGGTGTGTATGTGTGTGTATGTATGTGTATGTGTGTGTATATGTATGTGTGTGTATGTGTATGTGTGTGTGTATGTGTGTGTATGTGCGTGTGTATGTGTGTGTGTGTGTGTGCATGTGTATGTGTGTATGTCCATGTGTGTGTTTATGTGTATGTGTGTTTGTGTGTGTGTATATGTGTATATGTGTGTGTATACATATGCGAGGTCTTGCACTTTGGCAAAAAGAATAAAAGCACGGACTACTTTCTAAATGGTGAGAAAATTCGTAAAGCCAAAGTACAACGGGATCTGGGAGTGCTAGTCGAGGATTCTCTAAAGGTCAACATGCAGGTTGAGTCTGTGATTAAGAAAGCGAATGCAATGTTGTCACTTATCTCAAAAGGGTTGGAATATAAAAACACCATTGTGCTACTGAGACTTTATAAAGCTCTGGTTAGGCCCCATTTGGAGTACTGTGTCCAGTTTTGGTCCTCACACCTCAGGAAGGACATACTGGCAGTGGAACGTGTCCAGCGGAGATTCACACGGATGATCCCAGGAATGGTAGGTCTAACATATGAGGAACGGCTGAGGATCCTGGGATTGTATTCATCGGAGTTTAGAAGATTAAGGGGAGACTTAATAGAGACGTACAAGATAATACATGGCTTGGAAAGGGTGGATGCGAGGAAATTGTTTCCGTTAGGTGAGGAGGCTCGGACCCATGGACACAGCCTTAGAATTAGAGGGGGTAAATTCAGAACAGAAATGCGGAGACATTTCTTCAGCCAGAGAGTGGTGGGCCTGTGGAATTCATTGCTGCAGAGTGCAGTGGAGGCCGGGACGCTAAACGTCTTCAAGGCAGAGATTGATAGATTCTTGTTGTCTCGAGGAATTAAGGGCTACGGGGAGAATGCGGGTAAGTGGAGTTGAAATGCCCATCAGCCATGATTGAATGGCAGAGTGGACTCGATGGGCCGAATGGCCTTACTACCACTCCTATGTCTTATGGTCTTATGGTATGTGTGTGTATATACGTGTGTGTATGTGCGTGTGCATGTGTGTGTTTGTGTGTGGGTGTGTATGTGTGTGTGCATATGTGTGTGTGGGTGTGTGTGTATATGTGTGTGTGTATGTGCATGGGTGTGTGTATGTGCGTGTGTATGTGTTTGTGTGTATGTGCGTATGTGTGTGTGTTTGTGTGTCTAATCGCGTGTGTATATGTGTGTGTATGTGCGAATATATGTGCGTATGTATGTGTGTATATGTGTGTGTGTGTGTGTGTGTGTGTGTGTTATGTGTATGTGTGTGTATGTGTGTGTGTATGCGAGGTCTTGCACTTTGGCAAAAAGAATAAAACCACAGACTACTTTCTAAATGGTGAGAAAATTCGTAAAGCCAAAGTACAAAGGGATCTGGGAGTGCTAGTCGAGGATTCTCTAAAGGTCAACATGCAGGTTGAGTCTGTGGTTAAGAAAGCGAATGCAATGTTGTCACTTATCTCAAAAGGGTTGGAGTATAAAAACACCATTGTGCTACTGAGACTTTATAAAGCTCTGGTTAGGCCCCATTTGGAGTACTGTGTCCAGTTTTGGTCCCCACACCTCAGGAAGGACATACTGGCAGTGGAACGTGTCCAGCGGAGATTCACACGGATGATCCCAGGAATGGTAGGTCTAACATATGAGGAACGGCTGAGGATCCTGGGATTGTATTCATCGGAGTTTAGAAGATTAAGGGGAGACTTAATAGAGACGTACAAGATAATACATGGCTTGGAAAGGGTGGATGCGAGGAAATTGTTTCCGTTAGGTGAGGAGGCTCGGACCCATGGACACAGCCTTAGAATTAGAGAGGGTAAATTCAGAACAGAAATGCGGAGACATTTCTTCAGCCAGAGAGTGGTGGGCCTGTGGAATTCATTGCCGCAGAGTGCAGTGGAGGCCGGGACGCTAAACGTCTTCAAGGCAGAGATTGATAGATTCTTGTTGTCTCGAGGAATTAAGGGCTACGGGGAGAATGCGGGTAAGTGGAGTTGAAGTGCTCAGCAGCCATGATTGAATGGCGGAGTGGACTCGATGGGCCGAATGGCCTTACTTCCACTCCTATGTCGTATGGTCTTATGGTACGTGTGTGTATATGCGAGTGTGTATGTGCGTGTGCATGTGTGTGTTTGTGTGTGGGTGTGTATGTGTGTGTGCATATGTGTGTGTAGGTGTGTGTGTATATGTGTGTGTGTATGTGTGTGTATGTGTGTGTGTATGTGCATGGGTGTGTGTATGTGCGTGTGTATGTGTGTGTGTTTGTGTGTATATGTGTGTATGTGTGTGTATATGTGTGTGCGTGTATGTGTGTGCGTGCGTGTATGTGTGTGTGTATGTGTGTGTTTGTGTGTATGTGTGTGTAGTGTGTGTGTATATGTATGTGTGTGGGTGTGTATGTCTGTGTATTTGTATGTGTGTGTATATGTATGTGTGTGTGTGTGTGTGTATGTGCGTGTGTATGTGTGTGTGTGTGCATGTGTATGTGTGTATGTGCATGTGTGTGTTTATGTGTATGTGTGTTTGTGTGTTTGTGTGTGTGTATATGTGTATATGTGTGTGTATACATATGCGAGGTCTTGCACTTTGGCAAAAAGAATAAAAGCACGGACTACTTTCTAAATGGTGAGAAAATTCGTAAAGCCAAAGTACAACGGGATCTGGGAGTGCTAGTCGAGGATTCTCTAAAGGTCAACATGCAGGTTGAGTCTGTGATTAAGAAAGCGAATGCAATGTTGTCACTTATCTCAAAAGGGTTGGAGTATAAAAACACCGTTGTGCTACTGAGACTTTATAAAGCTCTGGTTAGGCCCCATTTGGAGTACTGTGTCCAGTTTTGGTCCCCACACCTCAGGAAGGACATACTGGCAGTGGAACGTGTCCAGCGGAGATTCATACGGATGATCCCAGGAATGGTAGGTCTAACATATGAGGAACGGCTGAGGATCCTGGGATTGTATTCATCGGAGTTTAGAAGATTAAGGGGAGACTTAATAGAGACGTACAAGATAATACATGGCTTGGAAAGGGTGGATGCGAGGAAATTGTTTCCGTTAGGTGAGGAGACTAGGACCCGTGGACACAGCCTTAGAATTAGAGAGGGTAAATTCAGAACAGAAATGCGGAGACATTTCTTCAGCCAGAGAGTGGTGGGCCTGTGGAATTCATTGCCGCAGAGTGCAGTGGAGGCCGGGACGCTAAACGTCTTCAAGGCAGAGATTGATAGATTCTTGTTGTCTCGAGGAATTAAGGGCTACGGGGAGAATGCGGCTAAGTGCAGTTGAAATGCCCATCAGCCATGATTGAATGGCGGAGTGGACTCGATGGGCCGAATGGCCTTACTTCCACTCCTATTTCTTATGGTCTTATGGTCTTATGGTATTTGTATGTGTATGTGTGTGTATGTGTATGTATGTGTATGCGTGTGTATGTGTATGTATGTGTATGTGTGTTTATGTGCATGTGTGTATGTGTGTGTATGTGCGTGTGTGTGTATGTGTGTGTGTATATGTGAGTGTGTATGTGTGTGTTTGAGTGTGTGTATATGTGTGTGTTTGGGTGTGTGTGTATGTGTGTGTCTGTTTATGTGTGTGTGTGTGTGTGTGTGTGTGTGTGTGTGTGTAGGTGAATGGGGTCACCTGTAATGTCCCAGTTGAGTCCATCTCCATTGTTACCAAACTTGGTGATCAGCCTCTGCTCGGCCACTTTTCATTGTTGCCTGTCCCGAAGTCCCCCTTGGAGGAAGGTCCGAGGTCGAATGTCCCGAATTGCTGAAGTGTTCTCTGACTGGGAGGGAACACTCCTGTCTGTTGACACTCATAACAGCCCCAACCCCACCACCCCATATACACACACACACACACGCGCACACACACATGCACACACACACTCACACGTGCACACACATGCACATGCACACACACGCACACACACGCACATGCACACACGCACACACGAACACACAGACACGCGCACACACATACGCACGCGCACACACGCACACGCACACATACACACATACACACACACGCACACACACGCGCGCACACACACACACACGCACACACACACACACACACACACGCGCACACACACATGCACACACACACTCACATGCGCACACACACAAGCACTTATATGTGTGTGCATATGTGTGTGTGTATATGTGTGGGTGTGTACATGTGTTTGTGGGTGTGTATGTGTGTGTATATGTGTGTGTGTGTATGTGCATGTGTATATGTGTGTGTGTATGTGTGTGTATATGTGTGTGTGGGTGTGTATGTATGTGTATTTGTGTGTATGTGTGTTGTGTGTATATGTGTGTGTGTATGTGCGTGTGTGTATATGTGTTTGTGGGTGTGTTTGTGTGTGTATATGTGTGTGGGTGTGCATGTGTGTATGTATATGTGTGTGTGTATGTGTATGTGTGTGTATATGTGTGTGGGTGTGTACGTGTGTGTATATGTGTGGGTGGTCGTGTGTGTGTTTGTGTGTGTAAGTGTATGTATGTGTGTGTGTGTATGTGTGTGTATATGTGTGTGTGTTAATATGTTGATGAGTGTGTGTGGGTGTGGGTGTGTGGGTGTGTATGTGTGTGTATGTATGTGTGGGTGTGTGTGTATGTGTATATGTGTGTATGTATGTGTGTGTATGTGTGTGTATGTGGGTGTGTATGGGCATATGTGTATGTGTGTGTGTTTATGTATATGTGTGTATGTGTGTGTATGTCTATGGTGTGTTTCTGTGTGTGTATGTGTGTGTGTAAATGTGTGTGTATGTGTATATATATATGTGTATGTGTGTGTATGTATGTGTTTGTGTGTGTGTGTGTATGTGTGTGTATGTGTGTGTGTATATGTGTGTGTATGGGTGTGTGTATGTGTGTGTATGTGTACATGTTGTGCATGTGTATGTGTGTATGTGCAAGTGTGTGGGCGGCACGGTGGCACAGTAGTTAGCACTGCTGCCTCACAGCGCCTGAGACCCGGGTTCAATTCCCGCCTCAGGCGACTGACTGTGTGGAGTTTGCACGTTCTCCCCGTGTCTGCGTGGGTTTCCTCCCACAGTCCAAAATGTGCAGGCCAGATGAATTGGCCATGCTAAATTGCCCATAGTGTTAGGTAAGGGGTAAATGTAGATGTAGGGGTGTGGGTGGGTTACGCTTCAGCGGGGCGGTGTGGACTTGTTGGGCCAAAGGGCCTGTTTCCACACTGTAAGTAATCTAATCTAATCTAAGCATTTGAAACTACAGCAGAATGACTTTGATCGGGTTTACTTCACATCATTTAATACCAGAAGTAGGGGAGTGGCTGTATTGGTGAGGAGGAATCTCCCATTTAAGTTACAAGAGTGTGTTAAAGACACACACAGAGGAGGTTTGTAATTCTTATAGCCTTGATAAATGGGGAAGAATATGGTGTTTAAATGTTTATTGCCCTCCAGCTCAGCCCCTCAACTTTTTGCGAGATACGTTTTCTAAATTGATAAATCAGGAGTTCTGGCATATCATTATAGGGGGAGATTTTAACTGTCTCATGGACCCCACCGTACAGAGGTTGCCCAAAGCCCCCCCCCACCACCACGATCCCCTCTGTACAAACTAAACAATTAATGGATCTGTGTGTGGAGTGAGGGTTGGTGGACATCTGGAGGTGTCTCCACCCTACAGGCAGGGATTTTACGTTTTTTTCCAATCCACACAGATGTCAAACCAGGATTGATATTTTTCCAATCCCCGTGGCAACTCTGGACTTGGTGGCATCTTGTACGATCGGTAATATTACCATCTCTGATCACACTCCAGTGTCCCTGTTGGTTAAGATTAAGGACGTTACAGTGGGTCCAAGGCACCGGCAAATGGATCCCTTTATCCTCAGGGATAATACATTTGTGGAGCATTTGTCTCAGGAATTTTGGTCTTTCCTAGACATTAACTCACGCTCGGTTAGTAGCCAATCCTTCCTTTCGGAAATTGCAAAAGCCTATGCCAGTGGGTCAGTTATTTCCTACTCTGCCAGTAGGAGGCGGAAGAAGGGTGAGCAGCAATGTCTCCTCGAAACACAGTTGAATGCAGCTGAGAAGGCCTACTTTGACAGGCCCTCGTTGGTCAAGTTACAGAGGATTACGGCGCTGCGGTCTGCATTGAATTCCGTGCTCACGCAGACAGCAAAGAACGAACTTACTTTTGCAAAGCAAAGGTTATATGATCATGGTGACAGGTCTGGCAAATACTTAGCATATCTCGTCAGGAAAAGGAGAGCCCCTCAAGCCATTATGGTGATTAGGGAAGGGTCTGGGAACCGAACATGTGACTCCAAAAAGATTAATGTGTCATTCCAGAGATTTTACTCTAAATTATATCAATCTGAGGTTTGTGAGGAGGGGTGGGCCAAAATGGAGGCTTTCTTCAAAGATCTGGAGCTCCTGGGTGTGACCCCCGAACAAGAGTCTTTTCTCAATGTCCCCTTATCAGAGCAAGAGGTGCAGGAGGCTGTGAAGCAGCTTCAGGGTGGAAAGGCACCCGGTCCTGATGGACTTCCCAGCGAATTCTAGAAGGAATTTATAAACATATTGTCAGGCCCAATGTTCAATATGTTTAATGACTCATATAGCCATGTTTGTCTCCCGCCATCTCTGAGAGAGGCCAATATTTCGCTTATTCGTAAAAAAGGGAAGATCCGGGGGACTGTGCTTTGTACAGGCCCATTTCACTCTAAAATGTGAACTTTAAAATCCTCTCTAATACTCTTGTGTTCAGGCTGGAGACTGTGTTACCTTCTATTGTTAAAGAGGACCAGACGGGCTTCATAAAGGGCCACAGATCCTCCAATAATGTTAGGAGGCTGCTTAATGTAATTCAAGTGTGTCAACAACAGTCAATATAGGGATTGGTGATTTCTCTAGATACAGAGAAGGCCCTTGACCGAGTTGAGAGGCCGTACCTTTTCTATACTCTGGAGCGGTCTGTTTTGGGCGAAGTTTTTATAAGATGGGTAACGGTTCTCCACAATGACCCTCTCACTGCAATCATCACCAACAGGGTGTGATCAAGCAATTTTAACATTTTTGGGGTCAGCCGGCAGGTCTGTTCCCTTTCGCCACTGCTTTTTACAGTGAGGATTGAATCATTGGTGGAGGGCATTCATAGGGATCCCAATATATCAGCTCCAGACGTGGGGTCAAATTTACATCAGAGTTTATTGTATGTGGACGATGTCCTCATTCTTTCGTCAAATCCAGCAGTTTCAGTACCTCGCCTGTTAGCATGCATCTGTGTGTTTGGCACCTTTTTGGGGGACAAGATTAATCTTGCAAAATCAGAGTCTATGCCTATGGGTGGTGTTATGAAAGTGTTAAGTCTTGAGGGTGAATATCGATTCCCATTTAAATGGTCACAGGGGGGTTTTGTGTATTTGAGCGTGTTCATTACTCCAGTTCTGAATCGGCTGTTCAAAGACAATTTTGTTCAATTATTTGACAAAATCAAACAAGACCTTCAAAGATGGAGGCGCTTCTGGTCTCGTGGTTGGGTCGGATAGCGCTTATTAAGATGAATATTCTCCCTTGTTTACTATACCCTATATGGATGCTCCCACTGATTTTCGATAAGCAAACATTCAGGAGACTGAACGGCTGGTTCAGCCCCTTTATTTGGCATCGTCAGTGGCCCCTCATTAAATGAGCTAAACTGTGATTGTCTCACAGACTGGGGGGAGTGGATCACCCAGACATTAAAAGTGACCAACGAAGCTCACTTTTATCCTACATGAGTGATTGGGCTTGTGGGGACCCTCTTTCAATATGGTTAGATATTGAAACCTCCCAGACTAAGGTGACCCCTTACTCACTTGCTGTGTTTGGACAAAATGAGGACAGTTAGGGAATATTGCCATAACCCAGGAGTTATCGATACTGTTAAAGCACGGAGGGCAATTCGGCAGAGGGAAGGCAATATTGGCAAGTCATCTTCTCTTACACCGGGTATGCCGGGTTTTCAACCGGGGATGATTGATTCAGGATTCAAACATTGGGCAGTTAGGGGTGTGTCTTGCGTGGGTGATTTGTTTGAGGGAGACACAAGGATGTCCTTCGATCAGTTATCACGGAAACACAAGCTACCGAACAGGGACCTCTTTCGTTTATTTCAAGTTAGAGATTTTATTAAAAAAAAGACGACTTTTGACAGATGCCTCCAAGTCCGCCATAGAGAGAGGGGTGATTTAGCCCCATATCCTGCAGACCCCACAAAGTTCTGTATTTTTCTGACACAACATCCCACCAAACCCAACACAGACCTGGGGACGTTTCCAGTGGAGATGAGAAATCGACTTGACATCAGACAAAGAAGATCAGTCGTGAAGACAAAGCTTAAAAGCTATCCATCCCCGAGGGGACTTGAACCTACAATCACAGGCTGAGGAAGCCAGTGCCTTATCCATTAGACCACTGGGACCACATCTACAAAACTGAAATGGCAGCCTGTAAATACTGCACCCTGAACCTCTCGTATTGTGTTCTTCTCTGAGTTTTAAACTCACACTGATTGGTTGTTCCCCTTCCATCTCACACTAAATCATTGGCTGCATGATAAAATTGATCTTACCTCCCATTTCTCCCCAAACGGACAGACAAGAAATCCACCAAAATCCAACTTTGCACAACTCAAGTCAGAGGAAAATGGAGCAGACATGAAAATAGCAAAGGGCTGAATGTTATTTTGTGCAGCACATTCAAGATATTTCCAGTTATTTGGGAAGGAGGAAGTGGAGATTTTGCAAAAAGCTGCATTGAGGACAATTCAACAGGATCTTGGCGGGCATTCAGCCCATTGTGGCTGTGCTGTCTCTTTCAGACAATTCACCCCAAGATCTCCCAAACCCTGGAATTACCTTGTGCAAGTTTCTACTAAAGAGCATTTTCCATAATCTCGAAGCAGGCAAGTGATTTTTAACGGAGTAGTTGAAAAATCCAGTCAATTTGGATTGAGATGGAGTTGATATGGGATGAAAATCAGCCACCACAAAGACCAGGCTTAAAACGTCAACACCCCAAAAGGGATTTGAACCTCCAATCCACTACATCAGAAGCTACAGTCTTAACCATTAAGCCACAAAAACTCAATGACAATACTCTACTGGGAATAGTTGATCTTAAATGAGTGCTACAGCCGAGCGTATTCCAAGATCTGTCACGACACACTGAGGGAAACACTAAAGTTTCGGGCAGCTGCTGCCAACGTGTAACAGGGAAAGTACACATTCTCAGGTCTTTCACAAATTATCACATCGTCCTTTCAGTTCTCAGACCCTCTTGGTGCCTGACAATGAACAGAGATCATTTCCTGCCCAAGAACAAAATGCCTTCATTTTTTGTGACACAGAACTTTGAGAAATTTTAAAATTCCAATGTTTTGTTGGTTCTTTTCTCTCTGCATAGACTGTCCACAACTGATTTAGAACCTTTGTCTGCATTGTTATTTGATTTTTTATGAATAAAGTATATTTTTTAAATAAACAAAATCTGGAGAGAGAGAAGATCTGCCCGAACTTGCGAGACCCCCCTTTGTGGAAGAGAGCCAACCCTATATCGGGACAGGAAGGATATTCCAATGGCCCAGCATGGATTGTTTCGGATAATACACTCGCCTCCTTGACCACAAAGTGGGGAGTGAAGTGGGAGTTGGCACGGGGCAGGGTGACACTAGGCAGACGGATGCACAAGATGGCCGCTCAGCCATAAGTTGGCCACTTGGCACACAAGATGGCCGCCGGACCACAATATGGAGAGAGACAGCAGAGCAAACACAGACACTGCCTGGGGCCACCAGAATGCCAGAACAATGCACTCACAACCGAGTTGATTATTTTAAGGCGGATGGGAGAGACAATACACATGAATAACATACACTGCCCGCCGAAGGGTCTGGGTCAGACAACACCTTTGATAGAAATGCTAACTGTTAGATACAGCCTCAATACAGAGGGATAATAGTCAGGGCTGCAGTAATTGGCCTTCTCAGGAAGAGCGATTAGCGCCCATTACTACAGCAATGGACTTCCGCGCAGACGCTGAAACTGACAACAACTGCACTGAAATTAACAAAGGCCACGCTGGAACTGACAATAACTGCACCAAAACGATCAAGGATTCTGCAATGTTTACAATAAACAAGCCATGTTACAGAGACAATAACCTCATCCCTGACCTATTATATCACAAAATGTATAACAGTATCTTGACCATGTGCTCCAGGTTGAGAGAAGAATTACAGCTGACCACTGTGCTGTTGGTGCTGCTCTCTCCCTGGAGCTCCGGGATTTCCTTGGACAATAAACTCTGTTGGTGAACCCCGACTCTGACTCAGAGGCTGGTGATTTTCAGCAGTTGCCTTCCCACAAATGTTTGTCCAATCTGTGGATGTGGCACTCCAAGTACTCCAACGATGGCCTAACTACTTCACATCTCCATCATAGCCTCCTTGCAATTGTGTTCAATACCTTGACTAAGAAAGGTAAGGACCCAAATGCATAGCCACAGCCCCATCAGTTCCAACCTTGAACACCCAGATTTCAATCATTTCCATTGACATATTGGACATCATCATAAATACCAAACATGCAGGTAATCTGGGGTTCAGCTGGTAATGTTGACAGAATATAGCTTAGACTGACACCAACACAACCAAAACAGAAGCTGCTTTGTCCATAGACTGGTAGGTCTATCTGTTGGAGCCCCAGTGATCTCATGGACAAGGCACTAACTTCCTAAACCAGAGATTGTGGGCTCAAATCTTATTTGGGTTTTGATTTTGTTGAAACCTTCATTGAGCAGCTGATCTTAATCCTGTGTGGTCACGTGACCATGGCAACAAAATCAGGCATTCTCAATTGATCCTCAGCTGGAGAAATTTGCGCTGATAGAAAATTGGGCACGGTGGCACAGTGGTTAGCACTGCTGCCTCACAGCACCAGAGACCTGGGTTCAATTCCCACCGCAGGCAACTGTCTGTGTGGAGTTTGCACATTCTCCCCGTGTCTGCGTGGGTTTCCTCCGGGTGCTCCGGTTTCCTCCCACAGTCCAAAGATGTGCAGGTCAGGTGAATTGGCCAATCTAAATTGCCCGTAGTGTTAGGTTAGGGGTATGGGTGGGTTGCGCTTCGGCGGGGTGGTGTGGACTTGTTGGGCCGAAGGGCCTGTTTCCACACTGTAAGTAATCTAATCTAAATTAAACAGCAGCTGTCAGTTCCAGAAAACAGTGCAACTAAGATCAAAGAGCTACAAAGATTCAAGGAAAACCAGTTCCAACCAGACTGAGGGTTGTATATTGGAGAAGTGTCAGCCTGAGTCAATCCACTTTATTGCTCCTGGCATGACAACAGTGAAGGGTATTGGTGTGACCCCATTGGATGATGTGAACCCAGCTCATGACCGTATTGGCCAAAGCCACAGAAGATTCTGGAAGATCAGGGACAGCAGAAGAGGAAAACACACCTGAACGCCAAACGCTTAGCGAAGCCTTGACTGGGTCCTGCAGTGGAGCTCTGACCATCTGCTCCAAACCTGTTCATAAAAGTCCTCGCATGAGTAGTGCAGGCCATTCAGCCCATCACATCCACACTGACCCTCTGAAGAGCATCCCATCCAGGCCCAACTCCTATCCTCTCACCCTGCATTCCCCAAAGCCAATCCACAGGACCTGCACATCTTTGGACTGTGGGAGGAAACCAAAGCACCCAGAGTACCCCATGGAGAGAATGTGCAAACTCGACACAAACAGACACCCAAGGGAGGAATCAAAGCCTGGTCCCTGACACTGTGAGGCAGCAGTGCTACCCACTGAGCCACCATGCCATCCCCAGGAGAATCTCAGCAGGTTTTCAGCCATTGTGACTGTGCTTTCTCATTCAGACAATTCACCTCAATCCTGCAAAACTTGTGCAAGAAGATATTAGGCACCACTTCCCATCCACTGAATGCAGACATGGAGATTTTCCCAAAGTAGATTAGAAATCAAGTTGACAAAGTACAAGGGACTGACACCCCAAACGGGACTCGAACCCACAATCCCTGACTTAGAAGACCAATGCCATATCCATTAGGCCACTGGGGCCACACAGCAGTTGGAAAATCACAGCCTTTATGTACTGCACCCGACCTCTCATACTGTGTGTTTCTGAGTGTTATCCTCTCACTGATTGTTTTTTACCCCGACCATCTCATGATAAATTGTTGGCTGCTTGATTAATCAATCTCACGTCCCATTTGTCCCCAAACGGACAGTTGAGAAATTAACCAAACTCCAATGTTGCACAACTCAAGTCTAAGGAATATGGAGCAGACGAGAAAATAGCAAAGGGCTCAATGTTATTTTGTGCAGCACCTTGAAGATATTTGCAGTTAGTGCGGAAGGAGTAAGTGGAGATGTTGCAAACAGCTGCATTGAGGACAAATCAACAGAATCATAGCAGGCATTCAGCCCATTATGGCTGTGCTGTCTCTTTCAGACAATTCACACCAAGATCTCCCAAATCCTGGAATTACCTTGTGCAAGCTTCTAATAATCATCGTTAAAAATCAGACAACACCAGGTTGTAGTCCAACAGGTTTATCTCAAAGTACTAGCTTTCGTAGCACTGCTGCTTCGTCAGGTGGTTGTGGAGTATAAGATTGTAAGACACAGAATTTATGGCAAAAGTTTACAGTGTGATGTCACTGAAATTATACATTGAAAAAAATCTGGATTGTGTGTGAAGTCTCCCATCATTTAGAATGACCAGGTTGGTTTCAGTTCTTTCATGTGTAAATCACAAATCATAGAACATAGAAAAATACAGCACAGTACAGGCCCTTCAGCCCTCGATGTTGCGCCGACCGAAGCCTACCTAACCTACACTAGCCCAATAACCTCCATATGCTTATCCAATGCCCGCTTGAATGACCATAAAGAGGGAGAGTCCACCACTGATTCTGGCAGGGCATTCCATGAACTCACAAATCACAAAATGTTTTTCATTGCGAAGTGAAATGGCAAGCTGTCCAATAAAAGCTAAATGCTGTGAATGCTGGAAATCTGAAACAGAGAAAATGCTGGAGAAATCATGACTCAAAAACATGATTGAGTTTTCTGAAAAAGTCACAAAGAGGATTGATGAGGGCAGAGCGGTGGATGTGATCTATATGGACTTCAGTAAGGCGTTCGACAAGGTTCCCCATGGGAGACTGATCAGCAAGGTTAGATCTCATGGAATACAGGGAGAACTAGCTATTTGGATACAGAACTGGCTCAAAGGTAGGAGACAGAGGATGGTGGTGGAGGGTTGTTTTTCAGACTGGAGCCCTGTGACCAATGGAGTGCCACAAGAATCAGTGCTGGGTCCACTACTTTCCGTCATTTATATATATGTTAGTATCATTATGAGGTATCATTAATAAGTTTGCAGATGACACCAAAATTGGAGGTGTAGTGGACAGCAAAGAAGGTTCCCTCAGATTACAACGGGATCTTGATTAGAAGGGCCGATGAGCTGTGGAGTGATGGGTGGAGTTTAATTTAGATCAATGTGAGGTGCTGCATTTTGGGAAAGCAAATCTTAGCTGGGCTTATAGACTTAATGGGAATGTCCCAGGGAGTGTTGGTGAACAAAGAGACCTTAGAGTGCAGGTTCATAGCTCCTTGAAAGTAGAGTCGCAGATCGATAGGATAGTGAAGAAGGCGTTTGGTATGCTTTCCTTGATTCTAAATCAGATCTGTACAGTCTATGCAGAGAGATAAGAACCAACAAAACATTGGAATGTTGACATTTCTCAAAGCTTCTGTATCGTTGTGAACAAAAAGGCATTTGTACTTGGGCAGGAACTGATCTCTGTTCATTGTCAGGCACCAAGAGGATCTGAGAATTGATAGAATGATGTGACAATTTGTCAGAAAGACCTGAGACTGTGTTGTTTCCCTGTTACACCTTGGCAGCAGTTGCCCAAAACCTTAGTGCATCCCTGAAAATGTCATCTGAGATGTTGGAACATGCTGGGCTGTAACACTCATTGCTGCCAAGACTTTACACTGGCAAATGGCTATGTGTGCCCTAGTAGCACATTGGGTAAACCACTGTCCTCCTCAGTGTGGGATTGTGGGTTTAATTTCCCTCTGGGCTGCTTACGTTTTAAGCTTGGTCTTTGTAGGTGACTTTCGTCCCATGCCAACTTCATCACGATCCAAATTGACTGCATTTTTCAAACTACTCAGTTCAAAATAACTGTGCCTGTGTTGAGATTATGGCGAATGATGTGTAACAGAAACTTGCACAAGGCAATTCCTGAATTTGGGAGATCTTGAGGAGAATTGTCTGAAAGAGACAGCGCAGCTACAATGGCCTGAACGCCCGCTAAGATTCTGTAGATTTAGAACATACGACATAGAACACAGAACAGTACAGCACCGAACAGGCCCTTCAGCCCACGTTGTTGTGCCGACCATTGATCCTCATGTATGCACCCTCAAATGTCTGTGACCACATGCATGTCCAGCAGTTTCTTAAATGTCCCCATTGACCTTGCTTCCAGAACTGCTGCTGGCAACGCATTCCATGCTCTCAAAACTCTCTGTGTAAAGAACCCGGCTCTGACATCCCCTCTATCCTTTCCTCCAACCAGCTTAAAATTATGACCCCTGGTGTTAGCCATTTCTGCCCTGGGAAATAGTCTCTGGCTATCGACTCTATCCATGCCTCTCATTATCTTGTATACCTCAATTCGGTCCCCTCTCCTCCTCCTTTTCTCCAATGAGAAAAGTCTGAGCTCAGTCAACCTCTCTCCATAAGATAAGCCCTCCAGTCCAGGCAGCATCCTGGTAAACCTCCTCTGAACCCTCTCCAAAGCATCCACATCTTTCCTCTAATAGGGCGACCAGAACTGGACACAGTATTCCAAGTGCAGTCTAACCAAAGAAAGCATTTGTCCTCAATGCAACTTTTTCCAACATCTCCACCTACTTCCTCCCCACTAACTGCAAATATCTTGAAAGCGTTGCACAAAATAACATTGAACCCTTTGCTATTTTCCTGTCTGCTCCATTTTCCTCAGATGTGAGTTGTGCAATATTGGAGTTTGGTTGGTTTCTTGTCTGTCCGTTTGGGGACAAATGGGAAGCGAGATTGATTTATCAAGCAGCCAATTTTTTAGCATGAGGTGGAAGTTGGAAAAAACAATTAGTGAGAGTATAAAACTGAGAAAAACACAATATGAGCCATCAGGGTGCAGTATTTAAAGGCTGCCAGTTTAACAGCAGTCATGTCACCCCGGTGACCTAATGAATAAAATATTGGGCTTCCTCAGCCAGGGATTGTGGGTTCAAATCCCCTCCTGAGTAGATTAATTTTATAGGTTGCCCTCTTTGAACTTTACTTCTAATCGACATTATAAACATCCCCATGTCTGCAGTCAGTTGATGGGAAGTGCTGTCCAACATGAACTTGCACAAAGTTGTCGGGGATCTGCTGGATTCGGTCGAAACTATCTGAAAGAGACAGCAGAGCCACAATGGGGAAAGAACTGCTGAGATTCTCCTGGGGTTGGCATGGTGACTCACAGTGTCAGGGACCTGGCTTTGATTCCTCCCTTGGGTGTCTGTTTGTGTCGAGTTTGCACATTCTCTCCATGGGGTACTCGGAGTGCATTGTGTTCCTCCCACAGCCCAAAGATGTGCAGGTTCGGTGGATTGGTTTTGGGGAATGCAGGGTGAGAGGATAGGGGTTGGGCCTGGATGGGATGCTCTTCAGAGGTTGAGTGTGGACTTGATGGGCTGAATGGCTTGTCCCCTCACTCTAGGGCTTTTATGAACATGTTTGGAGCAGATGGTCAGAGCTCTGCTGCAGATCCCAGTCAAGGCTTTGCCAAGGGACTGGCATCCAGGTGTGTGTTCATTTCCTTCTTTTCCCTGATCTTCCAGAATGTTCTGTAGCTTTGGTCAACAGGGTCATGAGCTGGGTTCACATCATCCAATGGGGTCACATTGCCAGGAGCTAGACAACGGATTTACTCAGACTGACACTTCCAGTCATCGAGTCATAGAGATGTACAGCACAGAAACACACCCTCGGTCCAACCCGTCCATGCTGAACAGATATCCCAACCCAATCTAGTCCCACCTTCCAGCACCCGGCCCATCCCCCTCCAAACTCTTCCTATTCATATACCCATCCAGATGCCTTTTAAACGATGTAATTGTACCAGCCTCCACCACTTCCTCTGGCAGCTCATTCCACACACACACACCACCCTCTGCCTGAAAATGTTGCCCCTTAGGTCTCCTTTATATCTTTTCTCTCTCACTCTAAACCTAAACCCTCTAGTTCTGGAGTCCCCCACCCCAGGGAAAAGACCTTGGCAGTTTACCCTATTCATGCTCCTCATGATTTTATAAACCTCTGTAAGGTCACCCCTCAGCCTCTGACACCTGGATCCTATCCTTAGAGGCACTGGTATCAGCTTCCACCGCTGTGACTGTGTGTTCAACCTCATCCATCCTCTTTTCCAGGTCTCCCAGCTGCTGTTCATGCTTCTGCAGCATGATAGAGATCGGGGCCAGATTCACCTCTATCTGCTTCCCCAACATCTCGTGAGATTTCGCGAGCTCCTTCCCCAGGGCCTGGTAGGTAATCGAGTCCGAGGATCCTGCAGGCTGGGCCGGGGGCCTGGCCCCGGACACTGCTCCTCCCTTCTCCAACATCTCTGGACGATGAAAACGCAGGTAAGTTGATTTTTCACAATGTCCTGGGACTCCACAACCTTTTCAGAGTCCCAGGATATTGCTATGGTCCGGATTGGGCGGGATAGAAATTCTTCCCCCTGGTGCTGTGGTGCGAAACTCTGCAACATGATCGTCTGAGATCACCCCCATCTTGGATCCCCAGAGTGCAGTGAGAGAATAAAACTCAGAAAAACACACAACGAGAGGTCAGGGTGCAGTATTTAAAGGCTGCTATTTTTGCATTGACTGTGCAGCCCTAGTGGCCTAATGGATAAGGCATTGGCCTCCTAGGCCAGGGATGGTGGGTTCAAGTCCCATCTGGGTTGTCGGACTCTTCCTTACGTGTCATTAATCTTTAATCCACTTTGCAAACATCCCCATGTCTGCATTCAGTTGATGGGAAGTGGTGTCCCATGTGACCTTACACAAGTCATTTGGGGATCTGCAGGATTCAGGCTAAATTCCCTGAAAAAGACAGGACAGTCACAATGGCTGAAAACCTGCTGAGATTCTCCTGGGGATGGCATGGTGGCTCAGTGGGTAGCACTGCTGCCTCACAGTGTCAGGGACCTGGCTTTGATTCCTCCCTTGGGTGTCTGTTTGTGTCGAGTTTGCACATTCTCTCCATGGGGTACTCCGGGTGCTTTGGTTTCCTCCCACAGCCCAAAAATGTGCAGGTTCGGTGGATTGGCTTTGGGGAATGCAGGGTGAGAGGATAGGGGTTAGGCCTGGCTGGGATGCTCTTCAGAGGGTCAGTGTGGATGTGATGGTCTGAATGGCCTCCTCCCACCCCACTCTCGGGCTTCTCTGAACATATTTGGAGCAGATGGTCAAAGGCCCAGTCAAGGCTTCGTGAAGGGACTGCCATCCAGATGTGTGTCCCACTGCTCCTTTTCCCTGATCTTCCTGAATGTTCAAATCAACATCATCACATTAAAGATATTTTATTTCTTATCTCAATGAAAAGGGATTTGCCTTCAAGAGCACAAAGGTTTTGGATGTTGTCTCTTGAGGTTTGCTGATGAAACCGTTGATGTGCAGGGCCAACTGCAGATAATGGCAGAGACACTCTCCAGTGGTGACTGTCAGCGTTACCAGTCGTGAAGACTTCATCCAAGAAACTGACGGTGATCTTGACCGCAGTCTCACCGTGGCCTGCAAATCACAATTGGCTTAACCAGACTCAAGAACTAAAGAGAAACCAAGAACATCTCACCGATATTACCAAGAAGGTTGGTCCCAGCAAAGGATCAACAGCGAGACCGCAAAAACACATTTCATATCTCTCTGTGCTGGAACTTTCTGCTGTCTTTCTCCATTGAAATAATATCCAGTTGCTTTATTCTTCCTACCAAAGTGTATGACCTCACACATTCCCACATTGTCTTTCATTTGCTGAGTTTTTGGTCACTCCCTTGACCCATTCACCTCCCTCTGTAAACTCTGTGAGTCAGCCTCAGCAGTTGCCTTCCCACAAATGTTTGTCCAATCTGTGGATGTGGCACTCCAAGTTCTCCAACGATGGCCTAACTACCTCACATCTCCATCATAGCCTCCTTGCAATTGTATTCAATACCTTGACTAAGAAAGGTAAGGACCCAAATGCATAGCCACAGCCCCATCAGTTCCAACCTTGAACACCCAGATTTCAATCATTTCCATTGACATATTGGACCTTATCATAAATACCAAACATGCAGGTCATCTGGGGTTCAACTGGTAATATTGACTGAATAGAGCTTAGACTGACACCAACACAACCAAAACAGAAGCTGCTTTGTCCATAGATTGGTAGCTCTATCTGTTGGAGCCCCAGTGACCTCATGGGTAAGACACTAACTTCTTAAACCAGAGATTGTGTGCTCAAGTCTTATTTGGGGTTTTGATTTTGTTTAACCCTTCTCTGTGCAGCTGATCTTAATCCTGTGTGGTCACGTGTCCATGGCAACAAAATCAGGCATTCTCAATTGATCCTCAGCTGGAGAAATTTGACCTGATAGAAAATTGGCCAAACTAAATTAAACAGCAGCTATCAGCTCCAGAGAACAGTGCAGCTAAGATCAAAGAGTTACAAAGATTCAAGAAGAACCAGTTCCAACCAGACTGAGGGTTGTATATTGGAGAAGTGTCAGCCTGAGACAATCCACTTGAAAGGTCCTGGCATGACAACAGTTAAGTGTATTGGTGTGACCCCAGTGGATGTTGTGAACCCAGCTCATGATCGTACTGGCCAAAGCCACAGAAGATTCTGGAAGATAAGAGAAATGTAGGGGAGGAACAGACACCTGGATGCCAGTCCGTTCGCGAAGACTTGACTGGGCCTTGCAGTGGAGCTCTGACCATCTGCTCCAAACTTGTTCAGAGAAGCCCTAGAGTGGGGTGGGAGGAGGCCATTCAGCCCATCACATCCACACTGACCCTCTGAAGAGCATCCAATCCAGTCCCAACCCCTATCCTCTCACCCTGCATTCCCCAAAGCCAATCCACCGAACCTGCACATCTTTGGGCTGTGGGAGGAAACCAAAGCACCCGGAGTACCCCATGGAGAGAATGTGCAAACTCAACACAAACAGACACCCAAGGGAGGGTTCAATGCCAGGTCCCTGACGCTGTGAGGCAGCAGTGCTACCCACTGAGCTGCCATGACATCCCCAGGAGAATCTCAGCAGGTTTTCAGCCATTGTGTCTGTGCTGTCTCTTTCAGACGATTCACCCCTATATCCTGCATATCCTCAACATTCTGTATTTTTCTGACACAAGGTCCCACCAACCCAACACAGACCTGGGGACTTATCCAGATGAGATGAAAAATCGACTTGACCTCAGACAAAGATCAGCCATGAAGACAAGGGTTAAAATGCCAGACACCCCAGATGGGACTTGAGCCCACAATCCCTGGCTTAGGAGGCCAGTGCCTTATCCATTAGGCCACTGGGGCCACATGTGTGATGTTAAATTTGCAGCTTTTAAGTTTTGTTTTGCAAGAACACACTGACTGTGGCTCAGCCAGCACAGAGTCAGTGCCCTGGACTGAGGGGATTCTAAATCTCCTGGTTATATATGTTTTTCTCTTTACCCCCGCACTGCTGCCTCACTGTGGTCGTGCTTATATTTTCCCCAGCCCCCATGTTGTGTGTGTGCAGGTGTGAGACACAGTGAAAGACAACAGATGGACAAATCTTTATTCAATTCCCACCACCAGGAAGAAAGGAAACACCCGAGTGGCCAGTGACAAGCATCAAAGGGCAATGCTGTGTGACCAAACAGTGAGGGGGAGGGCACTCTCTGAACAGCTCAAGGATGTTGGTAGACACTGCGTGCTCCTTCTCCAGGGACACCCGGGCTCGAACGTAACCGCGGAAGAGGGTCAGGCAATCGGCCCTAACAACCAGTTTGGCCAGGCCCAGGAGTAGACCCACGAGGAGATCCTCTGACCAACCCTCCCCCCTCGGCACTGGGTGCCCAATGATGGGGAGTGTGGGGTTGAAGTCTAACCAGAAACGGAGGAGAAGGTTTCCCAGAAAGCTAAAAAGGGAGTGCAAGTGCTCTGTTCCATGGACTCCACAGCACCACAGAACAAGCAGTTGGGCTGGGAGTCCGTGAACCACCGCAATCTGCGGACTGCCGCGTGCAATACCCTCCACCCCAGATCCCCGTGAGAAAGGGGGAGGACTCCCATGTAGAGAGCCCTTCACTGGGGATGGTCCCCACCGCCCGGTGGTAAATGGGCATGCCAGGGTGTGTCCGGGAGGTGGATGAGGGTGTGCAGCAGCAGTCTGTACAGGGCCCTCTGTGATACACCCCTGAAAGGGACAAAACTAAAACTCCGGAGACAGCTCAGGTTGTGGGGCACAGGCTCCCGCAGGAAGTACAGGACCCGTGGGGCCAATGTGAAATTCCGTCCGGGCAGGAGTGAGTGCAGATGGGATCCCACCGCACACCTGAGCATCCTCCAACTGGGGCACTACGTGGGGTCTGAGCACCGTCGTTTTAAGGCGTCGGATGGTGGTGGCCACGTACCGGACGTCTACCGCTGCCCTGCTCGCTATATCCTGCGGCAGCGTCCAGCCCAGGCCCCCACCATCCAGCACGTCCCCGACCCTGGTCACCCTCACAGTCACGGCCCTCCCCTCCGACAGTCACTCGAACCCACGAGTACGGAGGTGCGGATTCCTGAGCAACGTCTCCCTGACGACAGTCGCTACTCCTGCCGGAGGGTAGGCGTGACGCGATTCGACCATGTTCCAGACCGTGAGCAGGTCCTGGTAAAAGACAGGCAGTGTCCTGAGAGTGACCTCCAAACCATCACGGTCCCTGAACAGGAGCTGAGTCTCGTAGTTGAGGTTACGCACCTGGTGGAAAAAATACGTCGCCAGGGCACCCCGCCGAGGGGGAGGCTCAATGTAAAGGTATCGCTGCAAGGTCTGAAGGTGGAACGTCGCTACCTGGGTGTGAACGCACACCAGCGACTGACCGCCCCCCTCAATATGGAGACTCAGGACCTGCGCAGTGACCCAGTGCATCTTTTTGTCCCAGAAGAAGTGAACCAACATTCTCTGGATGTCAGTGACAAAACCAGGAGGAGGGACCAAAGTGACCAGCCGGTACCACAGCATGGCAGGCACCAGCTGGTTTATGACCAACACTCGACTCCTGTGAGACAGCACTCGGAGCAGTCCTGTCCAGAGGCCTGGGCGAGGTGAGACTTTGGCCTCCAGCTCCTGCCAGTTCCCCGGCCAGGATTCCTCAGCCGGGCTGAGGTAGACCCCCAGGTCGAGGAGATGGTGGTACTCCAGCTGAACCCCCGTAACTCCTCCGGCAGAGACTCCACCCGCCACAGACTGACCAGTCGTCTGGAATATTGGGCCCAGTTGATCCTGGTGGAAGAGGCCGCTGAGTACAAGGCCTGGCACTCACACATCCTCCCCAGGTCAGCAGGGTCGGTGAAAGGGAGGAGCACGTGGTCAGCGTAGGCCGAGATGACCACCCCCGTGCCCGCACCGCGCAGAACCAGCCCCGACAACCTCCTCCACAAGAGGCACAGGAAAGGCTCCACGCACAGGGAATCCAGCTGGCCGGACAGGGGGCATCCTTGGCATACTCCTCTCCCAGAGCGAAGGAGCAGTGTCATGGAGCCGTTAACTTTAAAACTAATTGCACCTGCCTCCACTTGGTCCACATCCACACAAGCATTTCCTGTCATGTACCTGTCCAAATGTCTTTCTCATAGATTCCATACAGTGTGGAAACAGGCCATTTGGCCCAACAGGTCCACCCAGACTCACTCCCCAACATGTCCTCCTGACAAATGTACCCAACCTTCACATCCCTGAACAGTCTGGGCAATTTTGCATGGCTAATTTACTTGTGGGAGGAAACTGGAGCACCTGGAGGAAACCCACACAGACACGGGGAGAAAGTGCAAAATCCACACAAACTGTCACCAGAGGCTGAAATTGAACCTTGGTCCCTGGTGCTATGAGACAGCAGTGCTAACCACGGAGCCAACTTGGAAACTCTTCACAAATAATCACCCAAAGGAGGAATCAAAGCCAGGTCCCTGACGCTGTGAGGCAGCAGTGCTACCCACTGAGCCACCATGGCATCCCCAGGAGAATCTCAGTAGGTTTTCAGCCATTGTGACTGTGCTGTCTCTTTCAGACATTTCACCCCCCATCCTGCAGATCCCCGAAAATCTTGAGCAAGAACATGTTGGGCACCACTTCCCATCAGCTGAAAGCAGACAAAGGGGATTTCTCCAAAGTCAATTAGAAATAACGTTGACAGTGAACAAGCCGTAAATAATCAGATACCCCAGATGGGACTTGAACTCAAAAACCCCAGCTTTTGGAGGTCAGTGCCTTATCCATTTGGCTATGGGGGCTCTACCTGTCAAGGGTCAATGGCAACCTATAAATACTGAACCCTGCCCTGTCATATTGTTTTTTCTGCGTTTTCTACTCTTACTGATTGTTTTTTACCCCTTCCATTTCATGCTAAATTGTCGGCTGCTTGATAAATTGATCTCGCCTCCCATTTGGCCCCAGACGGACATTTGAGAAATCACAGCCAGTCAGACAGCGTCCGAGGAGCAGGAGAGTCGACATTTCGAGCATAGGCCTGAAGAGCTTATACTCGAAACATCGACTCCCCTGCTCCTCGGATGCCACCTGACCAGCTGTACTTTTCCAGCACCACACAGTTTGACTCTGATCTCTCACATCTGCAGTGTTCACTTTCTCCCAGTCGAGAAATCAACTCAACTCCAACTTTGCAGACCCTCAGTTTGAGGCAAATGGAGCAGAAGGAAAAGGGCTCAATGTTATTGTGTGCAGCACTTTCAAGATATTTGCAGTTAGTGGGGAAGGAGGAAGTGGAGATGTTGCAAAAAGCTGCATTGAGGACAAATCAACAGAATCATAGCGGGCATTCAGCCCATTGGGGCTGTGCTGTCTCTTTCAGAGAATTCACCCCAAGATCTCACAAATCCTGGAATTACCTTGTGCAAGTTTCTATGTCACCTCATTTGCCATAATCTCAACGTAGGCACAGTGATTTTTAACTGAGTACTGTCGATGAAAATTCAGTCAATGTGGATTGAGATGAAATTGACATGGAATGAAAATCAGCCACAAATCCCAGGCTTAAAACCCAAGCCCCCCGAGATGGGACTTGAACCCACAATTACCAGTTTAGGGAAGGCAGTGCCTTATCCATTAGCACCCATGGGCTCCCACTGTATGCTCTCTCTGGAAAGTGTTGACCTCAAACGAGTGCTCCAGCTAAACATGTTCCAAGATCGAGGATTATATGTTGAGGGACACACTAAAGTATGGAACAGCTGCTGTCAAGGTGTAACAGTTAAAGAACACTGTCTAAGGCCTTTCTGACCAGCTATGACATTGTCCCTTCATTTCTCAGTCCCTCTTGGTGCCTCAGAATGAAGAGAAATCGTTTCCTGCCTCAGTAGAAAGATCTGCCCGAACTTGCGAGACCCCTTTTGTGGAAGAGAGCCAGCCCTATATCGGGACAGGAAGGAGATTCCAATGGCCCAACATGGATTGTTCCAGTTAATATCCTTTCTCAGATGGATAGAGCTATAGATTGAGTAAAATTTGTGGGAATTTGGGAAATGCTGACAATCTGTTTTAATATTTTGTGAATAAAATCAAGTTGAACCGCAAACCAAATTTTGTCCCCCTTTGTCTTCATCACCAACAAGAATACTGAAGGAAAGTTGAGTTTAATTAGATTATGTTCCTAATGTTCATCTGGTTGATCAGTGGAAATTAAAAGCCATGTCACGCAACAGGCAGAGTCAATCTTTAGCTGAGTAGATGTGATGGTCTGATTGGCCTCCTCCCACTCCACTCGAGGGCATGGACAGTTATTAACCAATAAATCAATGCCAAGCCAGTTGAAGTATTACACTTGGCACATCATCATCGCAGTATTTGCAGAATGCAGCATAACCTATTCCGTCTTCTAACCTACTGAGAGCCTACTTTTCAGAAGTCTCCTTACACAACTCTGAAAACAAATTAAAAGAAACCAATTCAACCAAATAAGCACAAATTAAAATGTCCCAGTCATTTAAAAAGGCTCTGTAACAAAAGTCAAAATCTCCCAAGAAAGCTTACACTTACAGAGTCACAGAGTTGTACAGATCCTTCGCTCCAACTCGTCCATGCCAACCAGATATCCGAAAGTTATCTAGTCCCACAAACCAGCATTTGGTCCATATCCCTCTGAAGCCTTCTTATTCATGTCCCCATCCAGCTGCCTTTTAAATGTTACAGAGTCTTAGAGTAAAACAGTACGGAAACAGACCCTTTGGACCAACTCGTCTATGCCGACCTGATATCCTGAATTAATCTAGTCTGACTTGCCAGCATTTGGCCCATATCCCTCTAAACCCACCCTGTTCATATACCCCCATCCAGATGCCTTTTAAATGTTTTGGAGGAGCCGGTGTTAGACTGGGGTGGACAAAGTTAAAAATCACACAACACCAGGTTATAGTCCAGTGGGTTATTATTCTTCTCACTGTAAACCTATGCCCTCTGTTTTTGTACTCCCCCATCCTGGGGAAAAGACTGAAGCTATTCACCCTATCCATGTCCCTCATGATTTTATAAACCTCTATAAGGCCACCCTTCAGCCTCCGACACTCCAGAGAAAATAGCCTCAGTCGATTCATCCTCTCGCGATAGCACAAACCCTGTAACCCTTGCAACACCCTTGTAAATCTTTTCTGAATGCTTGCAAGTTTTACAACATCTTTCTATAGCAGGGAAACCAGAATTGAACGCAGTATTCCAAAAGGTGGCCTCACCAATATCCTGTACAGCCACAACCTAACATCCCAATTCCTATACTCAATGCACTGACTCATAAAGGCAAGTCAATCAAATGCCTTCTTCACTGTGCTATCTACCTGCAACTCCTTCTCTTCCTAATCTGTGTGTATGTGAGTTACAATAATCGTTTTGCATTCTGATCTGAATAGATTCACTCTTTTGTTAATTCAACATATCCAGGTTTAATTGGCTACTTTTAAACACCAATTCAATTGGTTTGGGAGGAAGACATCCACAAGAAAGGGTCCCTTTTCAAATTAACCTGTTAGTGACCAACCAAGGATCCAGGTAAATGAAGAAAGGAAACCATTTCATCCCTGCTCACCTGGGAGCTTAACAATTTGGGGTATCTGTCTGGAACTGTAATAACGTGGGGAACAATTCTCACACCAGCCTCTCTTTGTAAGTGCTCCATGTATTTACAAAACAATGCCCTTCACCAGAACATCTCAGTGATATATTTAACATTCCATTCACATTAATCACTCCAAGGGCATGATCTACATTAAGAATATAAACAGGAAGTGTTGAAACTCTCAGGTTCGGAAGCATCTGCTGAAAAAAACAAAATGAATATTGCAAATTGATAATTGTATTTCTCTCCACAGATGCTGCCTGACCTGCATTTCAATATTTCCTGATTTTATTGCAGATTTCCAGCACTTGTGGTATTTAACTTGTGTATAATTTTTTTAAGTAAGGAGAATGGAGACTTGAAAACATTGAATGGGACTTTTGCTCATTAACCTCTTGGGAATTGTCTGCTATTGAATGATTTGATTCAGACTTTAGATAAGGTGCAATCATGACAAAGTCTGTGGGATTATACTTATTATATATCAAGGAACAGCTCATCAAATAAGGCAATCCTCTGAAACATATGAATTCTCACCTCAAGTTTGGGGAGAAAGGTATAAAGGATAAGTATTAGATGGGGTGAGATCTGATCAACTTCAGAAAAACTTTGATCTTAAAACTACAATTCTACAGTGAAAGTGAAATATTGTGAAGTGTATGGTTAATTGTCGATGATATTTGTTCCTCCTTATTTAATTTCTATAAGTATCTGTAGAGTAATTTATAAACATATATTTACGAACCATTGTTATGCATAATTTTGGTAATTTTATAATTTGCCATGACTTTCTCTTCACCTTATTCAAGGAGAGTGTTTATTACAGTGAGTGATACCACACAGTATTTCAATTGCACTGAATTGGTTTTGAAAGATAACTCAATAAATACAGGTTGATGCTGTCGATGGTTCCTGTCGATATATTTCGTTGACCTGTTCAGACGTGTTATGATGTTAAGTCTCAGGCAGAAAGAGGAAGAAGGTATAAGTAAGGTTCAAGAAACTGAAGACAGACAGAGCCCTGGAGATAACAGGAATGAACTCAAACTAGGAAATAGAGAATTTGAAGGGACCATGCAATGTTTATGGGAAACAGGATTAAGGAACCTTCAAGGCATTTTACAGAGGGATAACAAGCAACAGGTCGCCAGGGAAAAAGTATGTCTTCTCAGAGCAAAGGAGGGAATTTACACTTGGAGCCGGAGGAAGTGGGTGAGGTTCTTAATGAATAAACTGCATTGGTATTTCCAAAGGATTCTGGGTAGTCCAAGATGGAGGACGGGAAAAAGTTGTGACTGTAAGAGCTGCCCCTTTTTTGAGGCATTTTAGGTGTTGGGGGTGATTTCCTCAAATTCCAGGAGCAGCAATTACTGTTTTATTATGCAACTTTGGAGAAAAAAATCTCAAAACAACGGCACTTTTAAAAGGAAGAAAGGCAGACAAAGAAAGCGTGTACTTGGTCAGGAGGGTGGGAGGGAAGAAACCTACACTGCTCACTGATATGGATAGGAAGGGTCGAGAGGGATATGGGCCCAGTGTGGGCGAATGGGACGAGATTAGATTAGGATATGTGGGCGGCATGGACGAGTTGGATCGAAGGGTCTGTTCCCATGCTATACATCTCTATCACTCTCTGACATGGTGGATGGTGAGTCTTGTATATTGATATTCTAGAGCATGTCAATATTAAAAGGGAGGTGTTGGGTGTTTTGAAAAGCATTAAGGTAGACAAGTCCCCAAGACCTGATGGAATCTATCATAGAATCCTGAGAGAGGCAGGTGTGGAAATTGCTCCGGATTTGTGCAAAATATTTGTATCCTTTACAGTCACAGGAGAATTCCCAGAGGACTGGAGAATACCCAATGTTGTTTCTTTCTTTCAGAATGGCAAAAAGAATAATCCAGGAAATTAAAGGCCAGATTGGCTTCCTGTTATTCATTGCTTGGACATCACTGTCTGTGCCTGGATGGTACCCTCTGGAAGTCACTCTGTAAAGATCTCCACCCCTCTACCTTGGGGTCTCAGGATCTCAAGGTGTTCCTCTCTTTGGCCAAGGTTTTGGTCCATGTGTAATGGTTTCCTGAATGTGGTTCCTGTGAAGTGCCTTGTGCCATGAAAAGGGATCCCTACATGCAGGCTGTAGTTGGGTTGAAGTGTTATGGAGAGCAGGCAGGAAAGTGGAGTTGAGGCCGAGATGAGATCAGCCATGATCGTGTGGAATGATAAAGCAGGCTCGAGGAGCTGAATTGCCGATTGTTTAAGATCTTCGGAACACAACCAAAGACAGAGCTATCAATTGCCGTGGGTGTCTAACATGGTATCTCACCTCAGATGCATCATGAAGAGGGTGTCCATGTTCAAAGCCAGGAGTTGTGAGTTCATATCCCATTTGGGCTGTTATGTTTTTAAACATGAACTCTGATCAGCACCCTGTGTCTGTTTGATCTCAATTCCAGTTAATAAGGGGAGATGGTGGTGCAGTGCTAGACCTGGAGTAGGAATCCAGAACACCAAGTTCATGGTGTGGGGGAGATGGACTGTAATCCCACCATACAAGGTGGTGAAATCTCAGCTCAGGAGGAGCTTTGTCTGATGGGAACCATATATTGCTATTGAGGTTTGTTAGGAAGCTAACTGGTTCCATATTCTCCTTTCAGGAAGAAAACCTGGTGAGACTACAGACCCACAGCAATGTGGTTGACTCACCCTCTGGGCAATAAACACTGGCCTAGTCAGAAACATATCGCATTCCTTCCCTGTAGCTCGGTCACAATCCTGGAACACCCTCCATTGATTCATTGTAGGTTTACCTCCAACAAATGGTCAAAAATCTCACCACACCAGGTTTTAGTCCAACGGGTCTATTTGAAACCACGAGCTTTTGGAGCATTGCTCCTTCATCAGGTGTAATGAGAGAGGAGGCATCAGACACAGAATGTATAAGTAAAATATCAAAGGGTCATACAAGTGATGTGAATGTATTGAACAAATCCAAAATGGCCGACTCCCTCCTGTTAAATCTTCAATCAGTTCGAAAGGAGATACAAGCAGCACATGGATTGCAGTGGTTCAAAAAGATAGCTCCCCATCACCTTTCAGGGGAAACTAGGGAGAGGCAATAAATGTTGATCTAGCCAGCAATGTTCACGCCCAGGAAATGAATTAAAACAATCCCACAATGGAATAAACCGCCAGGGGAAAAGTCATAGTGTCATGACTTGAAAACATCAAGCCCCAACTTTGGATGGTTTCTATTGTTATGTTTTACATTATCATCCAAAATGCACCAGTCATTGACATAAAGGTTATGATTTGGAGGAGCCGGTGTTAGATTGGGGTGGACAACAGGTTTATGTGTGTATATATGTGTGTGTGTGTGCAGGGGAGACCGAGTGAGTGTGTGCGTTTGTGTGTGCGTGTGAGGGGGCGATGGTGTGAGTGTCAGTGAGAGTGTGTGTATGTGTATGTGTTTGAGTGTAATGGGGTATACATCTGTGAGAAGGTGTGTTTGTGGGTGTGAGTGTGGGAGTGTGTATGTGTATTGTGTGACAGGATGTGTGTGTGGGTGTGTGTGTGTGTATGTGTGTGTAAGTGTGGGTGTGGGTGTGTGTGTGTGTGTGTATAGTGCCGTGGGGTCGGCTGTAGTGTGACATGAACCCAAGGTCCCAGTTGAGGCCATCCCCATGGGTACCAAACGTGGTTATCAGCCTCTGCTCAGCCACTTTTCGTTGTTGCCTGTCCCAAAGTCCACCTTGGAGGATGGTTACCTGAAGGATCGAGGTTGAAAGTCCCTGATCGTTGAAGTGATCTCCGACTGGGAGGGAACACCTCTGTTTGGTGATTGTTACGCGGTGCCCATTCATCTGTTGCCGTAGCCTCTGCTCGGTCTCGCCAATGGACCATGCATTGGGCATCCTTCCCTGCAGCGTATGAGATAGACAACATTGGCCGAGTCACATGAGTACCTGCCGCGTACATGGTGGGAGATGTCCCCATGTGTAATGGCGGTATCCATGGCGACACTCTGACACGTTTTACAGTGTCTGCTGTGACAGGGATGTTTGGTGTTGTCCTGAAGGCCGGGCAGTTTGCTGTGAACAATGGTCTGTTTAAGGTTTGGTGGCAGTTTAAAGGTGAGAAGTGGAGGGGTGGGGAAGGTCTTGGCGAGGTGCTCATCCTCATCGATAATGTGTTGCAGGCTGTGGAGAATGTGACGTAGTTTCTCAGCTCCTGGTAAGTACTGGACAATGAAGGGTACCCTGTTGGTTACAGCTCGTGTCTGTCTCCTGAGGAGGTCATTGCAGTTTCCCACTGGGGCATGTCAGACCTGGCGATTGATGAGTTAAGCATCGTATCACATTCTTATCAGGGCATCCTTGTGTACTTCCAAGTGCCCCTCACATTCCCCCTCACCTGAACAGATCCTGTGTAAGTGTACGGCTTGTACAGAGGGGACGTCTGTTTTAATATGTTGAGGATGGGTTTGTGGTTGAGTGAGGTGCTGTGGTGCCCATCCTTGATGGAGATGCATGTGTCCAAGAATGAGACAGATACTAAACAGGAGTCCATGGTGAGTTTGATGGTGGGATGAAACTAGTGAAAGTGGGCGGCACAGTGGCACAGTGGTTAGCCCTGCTGCCTCACAGTGCCAGAGACCCGGGTTCAATTCCAGCCTCAGGCAACTGACTGTGTGGAGCTTGCACATTCTCCCCGTGTCGGCGTTGGTTTCCTCTGGGTGCTCTGGTTTCCTCCCACAGTCCAAAGATGTGCAGGTCAGGTGAATTGGCCACGCTACATTGCCCGTAGTGTTGGGGTAGGGGTAGGTTGCGCTTCGGCGGGGCGGTGTGGACTTGCTGTCCCGAAGGGCCTGTTTCCACACTGTAAGTAATCTAAATGTTGGGAGATTGCAGCATTGTAGCATTGTTCTGACATGAACACAACCAAGGTTGAGGGGATCAATTCTCCTGACATGGCCCCAGAAGCACGTGTTGTCCCAGTGACCTAACAGCTCCATCTCTGATCTTCTAAGCTACTGCCTGTGGTTTACATCCCTTCTGGGGATACTTTCAATTTAAACATTCTCTCCAATTAAAACCCTCTCACTGCATTATCTCCATTCAAATTAAGTTAATCTCTGACCTAATGTCTTTAAAACTCTGCATGGCTGCTTTGAGATCATGGAATTAAAACATTACCAAGTCAGTTTGATACATGTGGCAACAAACGTTTGATGAACTGGAGCGAAAGGGAGTGGAATTAATTTCTCAGCTCTCCCAAAGAGACAGCATTGACATGATGGGCTTCAGTATATACAGTCACATTCGAAGATTCATTGATCTGAAATTAAACAATCAAATGTCTGTTTCACCACAGTCACCTCATCTGTTGTTCGTTTCCTCACTGATGCAGGAATTAGCATTGACCCATTTGTTCTTGTCTTTCTGGGACCATTCCTTCAATGTTCGCTGTACAAACATTGAGCTTGCTTGACCCCTATACTGTCCTGTTGGTATTTAACAGGAAAACATGCAGGTGAAATAAAGGTATTCCACACTCAATAATTTATATTTACATTCAATGAGTTGGACCAAGATAACAGTGACCCTAAGGGTGGAAGATTCATTGAAAATATTTGATTTGCAAGTAATGATAGGCACAGTGAAAAGTTTTGTCTTGTGAGCAATATAGGCAGCTCACAGAGTTCAGTAACATAGATAAGGAAATAATAGGGAAACAGCAGCAGGAACAAAAACACAGGTACAGGCGAATATTGAGAGTCTGTGAGACCGTTCAGTATTCTAACAACAGTAGGGTAGAAACTGTTTCAAAACCGGTTGGTGCGTGTGTTCAGGCTTCTGTACCTTCTCCCCGATGGTAGAGGTTGTAGAAAAACATTGCCAGGGTGGGATGGATCTTTGAGAATGCTGGAGACCTTTCCTTGACAGTGGGCGTGGTAGATGGTTTCTATAGATGGGAGGTTGGCCTTTGTGATTGTCTGGGCCGAGTTCACCACTCTCTGTAACTGTCTCCGATCTTGAATGGTACAGTTGCCATACCAGGTAGTGAGACATCCAGACAGAATGCTGTCGATGGTGCACCTATAAACGTTGGAAAGGGTATTCTCTGTCAGTAATATCCGATGTTCTGGCGGGATCAGTGTTGAAGGGTTGGTTTGTTGATGAGAGTGTGATGAGAGCTGGCTTCCAAAAGCAAACTCTCCAACCGCACTCTTAGGAATCTCGTCCCCATCCAGAAACAGCAGCCACTTGATCACCACCTTCAACATTCAATCCTGCAGATCCTCGAAAATCTTGTGCAAGATATTGTTGGATACCACTGACCATCAACTGAATGCAGAGATGGGGATTTTTCCAAAATAGATTGCAAATAAAGGATAAGCCGCAGAGACACCCCCGATGGGGCTTGAACCCACAACCCCTGGCTTAGGAGGCCAGTGCCTTATCCATTAGGCCACTGGGGCCCCACATGCTGTTTGCCAATGGCAGTCGTTAAATACTGCACCCTGACCTCACATAGTGTGTATTTCTGTATGTTGTACTCTCACTAATTGGTTCTTAACCCTTCCATCTCATGCCAAATTGTTGGCTGCTTGATAAATTGATCCCACCTCCCATTTCTTCCCAAACAGACAGATGAGACATCAACCAAACTCCAACTTTGCACAACTCAAGTCTGAGGAAAATGGAGGAGACAGGAAAATAGCAAAGGGCTCAATGTTATTTTGTGCAGCACCTTGAAGATATTTGCAGTTACTGGGGAAGGTGAAAGTGGAGATGTTGCAAAAAGCTGCATTGAGGACAAATCAATACAATCTTAGCAGGCATTCAGCCCATTGTGGCTGTGCTGTCTCTTTCAGACAATTCTCCCCAGGATCTCCCAAATCCTGGAATTATCTTGTATAAGTTTCTACTAAACAGCATTTGCCATAATCTCAACACAGGCACAATGATTTTTAACAGAGTAGTTAAAAAATCCAGTCAATTTGGATTGAGATGAAGTTGACATGGGATGAAAATCAGCCACTGCAAAGACCAGGCTTAAAAATGAAATCCCTGAAATCCCAGATTTCAGAGGCCAGTGCCATAGCCATTAGTCCACGAGGGCACTATATTGGCAGACCACTGGAAACAGTTGACCTCAAATGAGTGTGACAGCCAAGCACACTCCCAGATCTGTGACAACACACTGAGGGACGCACTAAAGGTTCAGGCAGCTGCTGCCAAGGTGTAACAGGGAAACAACACAGTCTCAGGTCTTTCTGACAAATGATCACATCATTCTTTCAGTTCTCAGACCCTCTTGGTGCCTGACAATGAACAGAGATCGTTTTCTGTCCAAGTACAAAATGCCTTTCTTTCCACAACGAGACAGAAGGTTTGAGAAATGTCAATATTTCAATGGTTTGTTGATTCTTTTCTCTCTGCATAGACTGTACACAACTGATATAGAACCTTTGTATGCATTTCCAAATGATGTTACAAACTGTTTCAATACTTTGTTAATAAAATCAAATTGAAACGCAAATCAAATTTAGTCTCCCTTTGTCCACATCACCAACAAGAATAATTGAGTAAAGTTGTGAGGAATTCATCAGATCAATGAGACTCCAGGAATTCTTCCAAGATGTCAGCAATGATCCCAATGAGCCAACCAACGAACGGGAACAGTCATCAGAGAGATCCATCGTGGAGCGACCAAAGAAGGAGTCGATTTGTATCCCTGCGGAGGGCCGCTGTCCTGACCTTGAGATGTATGCTCAACCGTCAGGAGATGGGTGAATGCCAGATTTAAAAATCACACAACACCAGGTTAGAGTCAAACATGTGGAAGCACTAGGTTTCGGAGCACTGCTCCTTCATCAGGTGGTTGTGGAGAATAAGATTGCAAAACACAGAATTTATAGCAAATGTTTACAGTGTGATGCAACTGAAATTGTATCTTGAGAAAGACCTGGATTGTTTGTTAAGTCTCTCATCTTTTAGAATGGCCAGGTTGGTTTTCGTTCTTTCATATGTAAATTGCAAAACTTTTATCAAAAGTTACATTCTCAAGTGAACTTTAACAATTGGTGTCATGTCGGCCCAGATGATGTATTGAAGGTGTAAGCTCCCCTGTGTGAGGCTGTCTGTGCCCCAATGGTCAGACTGATTCTAATCTAATAAACAGATTTACAGCATCTTACATGAATTCATACAGTTTTTGAGCAAAGTGAAATGTAATTCTGGAAGTACAAGTTCATCACACAAACTTATATGTGTGTGTGTGTATATGTATGTATGTGTATGTGCGTGTATTTGTATGTGTTTGTGTGTCTATGTGTATATTTGTGTGTGTGTATGTGTGTGTATATGTATGTATGTGTGTATATGTTTGTGTGTATGTGTGTGTATATGTATGTATGTGTGTATATGTGTGTGTATGTAAGTTGTGTGTGGGTGTGGGTGTTTTTGTGTATGTTTGTATGTGTATGTGTGTGTATATGTGTGTGTATGTGTGTGTATGTGTATGTGTATGTTGTGTGTATATGTGTGTGTATGGGTGTGTGTATGTGTGTGTGCATGTGTGTGTTTGTTGTGCATGTGTATGTGTGAATGTGTAAGTGTGTGTGTATATGTGTGTGTGTATATGTGTGTATGTGCGTTTGTTAATGTGTATGTGTATGTGTGTGTGTGAATGTGTGTGTTTGTGTTTGCGTGCGTGTATATGTGTGTGTGTGTATGTGTGTGGGTGTGTGTATGTGTGTGTGTGTGTATGTGTTTGTGTGTGTGTGTGTGTGTGTGTGTATGTGTGTGTGTGTGTGTGTGTATGTGTGTGTGTGTGTGTGTGTGTGTGTGTGTGTGTATGTAGTTGAATGGGGTCACCTGTAATGTCCCAGTTGATTGCTGAAGTGTTCTCCGACTGGGAGGGAACACTCCTGTCTGTTGACACTCATAACAGCCCCACCCCCCCCAACCGATATACACACACACACACACACACACGCACACGCACACATATAGATTTCTGGGGTGAATTTGTATTTGCAGAACTACATTTTACTTTGCTCAAAAACTGCATGAACGACAGAGCGAAGGAGAGAATTGTGGCAGCTACCAGAATCAGGTGGCTCAGTGGTTAGCACTGCTGCCTCACAATACCAGGGTCCTAGGTTCAATTCCAGCCTTAGGTAACTGCCTGTGTGGAGTTTGCACATTGCTCTGGTCTCCTCCCACAGTACAAAGGTGAATTGGCCATGTTAAATTACCCATAGTGTTACCTGTTTCCACACTGTAGGTAGTCTAATCCAGGGGAAGGATCTGAAGGCCCTAATTTACGAGGGCTCTAAGCCCATGCCTTTCCAGGACTTCTCAGCGGTGGTAAACCAGAAAAGAAAACCTTACGATGATGAGCCTAAGATATAGGAATGGAAGTCAGGCCATTCAGCCCATCGGGTCCACCCTGCCATTCAATTGTGAATGATGGGCATTTCAACGCCACTTTGTGGCACTCTCATCGTTCACCCTTAATTCCTTGCGTGATCAAGAATTTATCAATCTCTGCCCTGAAGACAATTAACGTCCTGCCCTCTGCTGCGCTCCACGGCAATGAATTCCACAGGCCCACCACTCTCTGCCTGAAGAAATGTCTCCTCATTTCCGTTCTAAATTGACCCCACTCTAATTCTCAGGCTGACCCCTTGGGACCTGATGGAAACACATTCCCAGCATCCACCCTTTCTAAGCCATGCATTATCGAGTAAATTTGTATTAGATCTCCCCTCAACCTTCTAAACTCTAATCAATACAATCCCAGGATCCTCAGCTGTTCATTGTATGTTAAGCCTCCCTTTCCAGGGATCATCTGTGTGTATCTCCGCTGGACATGCTCCAGTGCCAGTATGTCCTTCCTGAGGTGTGGAACCCAAAATTGGATACAGTATTTCAAATGGGGCCTAACCAGAGCTTTATAAAGTCTCAGAAGGACATCGCTGCTTTTACATTCCAACCCTCTTGAGACAAATGGCAACATTACATTTGTTTTCTTAACCACGGACTCAACCTGCAAGTCAACCTTTAGAGATTCCTGGACTATCATTCCCAGATCCCTTTGTACTTTGGCCTTATGAATTTTCTCCTGTTTAAAAAATAGTCCATGCCTGTATTCCTTTTTCCAAAGTGCAAGTCCGAGCATTTGCTCAGGTTGAATTTCATCAGCCATTTCCTGGACCACTCTCCTAAACTGTCTAAATCTTTCTGCAGCCTCCCACCTCCTCAGAACGACCTGCTTGTCTGCCTAACTTTGCATCATCGGTGAACTTCACCAGAATGTCCCCCAGTCCCTTCATCCAGATCATTAATATATAAAGTGAACAGCTGCGGCCCCAACACTGAACCCTCCGGGACACCACTTGTCACCAGCTGCCATTCCAAGAAAGAACCTTTTATCCCAACTCTCTGCCTGCTGTCAGACAGCCAATTCCCAATCCATGCCAGTAGCTCACCTCGAACACCATGGACCCTCACCTATCTCAGCAGTCTCCCGTGAGGCACCTTATCATAGGCCTTTTAGAAATCTAGGTAGATAACATCCACTGGGTTTCCCTGGTCTAACCTACTTGTTACCTCTTCAAAGAATTCTAACAGGTTTGACAGGGATGACCTCCCCTTACTAAATCCATGCTGACTTGTTCTAATCCAACCCTGCACTTCCAAGAATTTAGAAATCTCATCCTTAATGATGGATCCTAGAATTTAACCTACAACCGTGGTTAGGCTAACCGGCCTATAATTTTCCATCTTTTATCTTGATCTTTTCTTGAACAAGGTGTTTACAACAGTGATTTTCCAATTATCTGGGAATTTCCCTGACTCCATTGATTTTTGAAAGATTGAAAATAGCCTCTACTATTTCCTCAGCCACCTCCCTCAGAACTCTAGGATGTAGACCATCGGGGCCGGGAGATTTTTCAATTTTTACACCTTTTAGCTTTTCTAGCACTTCCTCTTTTGTAATGGCTACCATACTCAAATCTGCCCCCTGACTGTCCTTAATTGTTAGGATAATGCTCATGTCTTCCACTGTGAAGAATGAAACAAAGTATTTACCAAGTTCTTCAGCCATTTCCTTATGTCCCTTCACGAGCCTTCCTGCATCAATTTGGAACGGCCTAATTTCTACTTTTGCCTCTCGTTTGTTTCTTATGTATTGAAAGAAACTTTACCAATCATTTCTAATATTACTGGCTAACTTACCTTCATATTTGACCCTCTCCTTCCTAGTTCTATGTCTTTGTTATCCTCTGTTTGTTTTTGTCGTCTTCCCAATCTTCTGATTTCCCAGTGCTCTTGGCCACTTTGTAGACTCTCTCTTTCCCTATGAAACATTTCCTGACTTCCTTTGTCAGCCCTGGCTGTTTAATTCCCGCCCCCTGACGGATAATGTTTCTGCCAAGAGATGACTGAGGGAGTTTGGGATCCAGTACTCTCTGAGGTATCCGGCGGTGCTCCGATAACCTGACATGGATCCGTACATCTCTTTGATACATCGGAGAAGGCAAGAGACTTTGTGGACAAATTAACCGAATCTGAACAATTTAGTATCTACAAATAGTGTTGTTTGGTTATGTCTTTGTTGTTTTTTTAAAAAATCGAGGAAGTCCAGTTGGAGCTTTCTTTTCCTTGTTTTCCCTCTTGGTAATAATCCGGTTTAAACTGTGTTTGGTGGCGGTTGAGATGTGTACTTTCAATTTCTAAGTGGAGTTATACCAGAGGATGGGTGGGGCATTTACCCCATCGAGCTGAAATGGTTTTTTACATATTCTTATAGCCTTGATAAATGGGGAAGAATATGATGTTTAAATGTTTATTGCCCTCCAGCTCATCCCTCAACATTTTCCTAGATGTGTTTTCTAAATTGATCAGTCAGGAGTCCTGGCATATCATTGAAAGGGGAGATTTTAACAGTCTCATGGATTCCACAGGACAGGGGTGGCCCAAAGGCACCCCTCCCCCCACCACGATACCCTCTGGACAAACTAAACAATGAGTGGATCTGTGTGTGGAGTGAGGGTTGGTGGACATCTGGAGGTGTCTCCACCCTACAGGCAGGGATTTTACGGTTTCCTTTTCCAATCCACACAGATGTCACACCCGGATTGATTTTTTTCCAATCCCCATGGCAACCCTGGACTTGGTGGCACCTTGTACGATCGGTAATATTACCATCTCTGATCACACTCCAGTGTACCTGTTGGTTAAGATTAAGGACGTTACAGTGGGCCCAAGGCACTGGCAAATGGATCCCTTTATCCTCAAGGATAATACATTTGTGGAGTATTTCTCTCGGGAATTTTGGGCATTCTAGACATTAACTCACGCTCGATTAGTAGCCAATCCTTCCTTTCGGAAATTACCAAAGCCTATGCCAGTGGGTCAGTTATTTCCTACTCTGTCAGTCGGAGGTGGAAGAAGGGTGAGCAGCAACATCTCCTCGAAGCACTGTTGAAGGCAGCTGAGAAGGCCTACTTTGACAGGCCCTCGTTGGTCAAGTTACAGAGGATTACGGCGCTGCGGTCTGCATTGAATTCTTGCTCACGCAGACAGCAAAGAACAAGCTTAGTTTTGCAAATCAAAGGTTATATGATCATGGAGACAGGTCTGGTAAATACTTAGCATATCTCACTAGGAAAAGGAGAGCCCCTCAAGCCATTACGGTGATTAGGGAAGGGCCTGGGAACCGAACGTGTGACTCCAAAAAGATTAATGTGTCATTCCAGAGATTTTACTCTAAGTTATACCAATCTGAGGTTTGTGAGGAGGGGAGGGCCAAAATGGAGGCTTTATTCAAGGATCTGGAGCTCCCGGGTGTGACCCCCGAACAAGAGTCTTTTCTCAATGTCCCCTTATCAGAGCAAGAGGTGCAGGAGGCTGTGAAGCAGCTTCAGAGTGGAAAGGCACCCGGTCCTGATGGACTTCCCAGTGAATTCTAGAAGGAATTTATAAACATATTGTCAGGCCCGATGTTCAACATGTTTAATGACTCATACAGCCATGATTGTCTCCCGCCATCTCTGAGAGAGGCCAATATTTCGCTTATTCTTAAAAAAGGGAAGGTCCCAAGGGACGGTGCTTCTTACAGGCCCATTTCACTCTTAAATGTGAACTTTAAAATCCTCTCTAATACTCTTGTGTTAAGGCTGGAGACTGTGTTACCTTCTATTGTTAAAGAGGACCAGACGGGCTTCATAAAGGGCCGCAGATCCTCCAATAATGTTAGGAGGCTGCTTAATGTAATTCAAGTGTGTCAACAACAGTCAATATAGGGATTGGTGATTTCTCTAGATACAGAGAAGGCGCTTGACCGAGTTGAGAGGGCGTACCTTTTCTATACTCTGGAGCGGTTTGTTTTGGGCGAAGTTTTTATAAGATGGGTAAAGGTTCTCCACAATGACCCTCTCACTGCAATCATCACCAACAGGGTGTGATCAAGCAATTTTAACATTTTTGGGGTCAGCCGACAGGTCTGTTCCCTTTCGCCACTGCTTTTTACAGTGGGGATTGAATCATTGGGGGAGGCCATTCATAGGGATCCCAATATATCAGCTCCAGATGTGGGGTCAAATTTACATCAGAGTTTATTGTATGTGGACAATGTCAGAATTCTTTCATCAAATCCAGCAGTTTCAGTCCCTCGCCTGTTCGCATGTATCTGTGTGTTTGGCACCTTTTTGGGGGACAAGATTAATCTTTCAAAATCAGAGGCTATGCCTATGGGTGGTCTTATGAAAGTGTTAAGTCTTGAGGGTGAATATCGATTCCCACTTAAATGGTCACAGGGGGGTGTTGTGTATTTGAGCATGTTCATTACTCCAGTTCTGAATCGGCTGTTCAAAGCCAAGTTTGTTCAATTATTTAACAAAATCAAACAAGACCTTCAAAGATGGAGGCGCTTCTGGTCTCGTGGTTGGGTCGGATAGTGTTTATTAAGATGAATATTCTCCCTCGTTTACTATCCCCTATATGGATGCTCCCCCTGATTTTCGATAAGCAAACATTCAGGAGACTGAACGGCTGGTTCAGCCCCTTTATTTGACATCATCAGTGGCCCCTCATTAAATGAGCTAAACTGCGATTGTCTCACAGACTGGGGGGAGTGGATCTCCCAGACATTAATAGCTACCAACTAAGCTCACTTTTATCCCACATGAGTGATTGGGCTTGTGGGGACCCTCTTTCAATATGGTTCGATATTGAAACCTCCCAGGCTAAGGTGACCCCTTACTCACTTGCTGTGTTTGGACAAAATGAGGACAGTTAGGGAATATTGCCATAACCCAATAGTTATCGATACTGTTAAAGCACGGTGGGCAATTCGGCAGAGGGAAGGCAATATTGGCAAGACATCTTCTCTTACACCGGGTATGCCAGGTTTTCAACAGGGGATAATAGATTTAGGATCCAAACATTGGGCAGTTAGGGGTGTGTCTTGTGTGGGTGTTTTGTTTGTGGGAGACACAATGATGTCCTTCGATCAGTTAGCACGGAAACACAAGCTACCGAACAGGGACTTCTTTTGTTTATTTCAAGTTAGAGATTTTATTCAAACAAAGACGATACTTTTGACTGATCCCTCCAAGTCCGACATAGAGAGAGGGGTGATTTAGCCCCATATCCTGCAGACCCCACAAATTTCTGTATTTTTCTGACACAACATCCCACCAAACCCAAAACAGACCTGGGGACGTTTCCAGGGGAGATGAGAATTCGATTTGACATCAGACAAAGAAGATCAGTCATGAAGACAAAGCTTAAAAGTTAGCCATCCCAGATGGGACTTGAACCACAATTCCAGGCTGAGGAGGCCAGTGCCTTATCCATTAGACCACTGGGGCCACATGTGCATAGTTAAAATGGCAGCCTATAAGTACTGCACCATGAAGCTCTCATATTGTGTTCTTCTCTGAGTTTTATACTCACACTGATTGGTTGTTCCCCTTGCATCTCATTCTAAATCATTGGCTGCTTGATAAAATTGATCTTACCTCCCAAATCTCCCCAAATGGACAGACAAGAAATCCACCAAACTCCAACGTTGCACAACTCAAGTCTGAGGAAAATGGAGCAGACAGGAAAATAGCAAAGAGCTCAATGTTATTGTGTGCACCAGTTTCAAGATATTTGCAGTCAGTGGGGAAGGAGGAAGTGGAGATTTTGCAAAAAGCTGCATTGAGGACAATTCAACAGGATCTTAGCGGGCATTCAGCCCATTGGGGATGTGCTGTCTCTTTCAGACAATTCACCCCAAGATCTCCCAAACCCTGGAATTTCCTTGTGCAAGTTTCTACGAAAGAGCATTTTCCATAATCTCGAAGCAGGCAAGTGATTTTTAACGGAGTAGTTGAAAAATCCAGTCAATTTGGATTGAGATGGAGTTGATATGGGTTGAAAATCAGCCACCACAAAGACCAGGCTTAAAAAGTCAACACCCCAAAAGGGTTTTGAACCTCCAATCCACTACATCAGAAGCTACAGTCTTACCCATTAAGCCACAGAAACTCAGTGCCAATACTCCACTGGGAATAGTTGATCTTAAACGAGCGCTGCAGCCGAGCATATTCCAAGATCTGTAGCGACACACTGAGGGACACACTAAAGTTTCCGGCAGCTGCTGCCAAGGTGTAACAGGGAAACAACACAGTCTCAGGTCTTTCTGACAAATGATCACATCGTCCTTTCAGTTCTCAGACCCTCTTGGTGCCTGACAATGAACAGAGATCGGTTCCTGCCCATGTACAAAATGCTGTTTTTTTCACGACACAGAACTTTGAGAAATGTCAAAATTCCAGTATTTTGTTGGTTCTTTTCTCTCTGCATAGACTGTACACAACTGGTTTAGAACCTGTGTATGCATTTCTATTTGCTTTTTTATGAATAAAGTCTATTTTTTAAAAAAACAAATTTTGGAGAGAGAGAAGATCTGCCCGAACTTGCGAGACCCCCCTTTGTGGAAGAGAGCCAGCCCTATATCGGGACAGGAAGGAGATTCCAATGGCCCAGCATGGATTGTTCCAGTTAATACCCTCGCCTCCTTGACCACAAAGTGGGGAGGGAAGTGGGAGATGGCACAGTGCAGGGTGACACGAGGCAGACGGATGCACAAGATGGCCGCTGAGCCATAAGTCGGCCATTTGACACACAAGATGACCGCCAGACCACAATATGGAGAGAGACAGCAGAGCAAACACAGACACTGCCTGGGGGCACCAGAATGCCAGCACAATGCACTCACAACCGAGTTGATTAGTTTAAGGCGGATGGGAGAGACAATACACATGAAGAACATACACTGCCCGCCAAAGGGTCTGGGTCAGACAACACCTTTGATAGAAATGCTAACTGTTAGATACAGACTCAATACAGAGGGATAATAGCCAGGGCTGCAGTAATCGGCCTTCTCAGGAAGAGCGATGAGCGCCCATTACTACAGCAACGGACTTCCGCGCAGACGCTGAAACTGACAACTGCACTGAACTTAACAAAGGCCACGCTGGAACTGACAATAACTGCACCGAAACGATCAAGGATTCTGCAATGTTTACAATAAACAAGCCATGTTACAGAGACAATAACCTCATCACTGACCTATTATATCACAAAATGTATAACAGTATCTTGACCATGCGCTCCGGGTTGAGAGAAGAATCACAGCTGACCACTGTGCTGTTGGTGCTGCTCTCTCCCCGGAGCTCCGGGATTTCCTTGGACAATAAACTCTGTTGGTGAACCCCGACTCTGACTCAGAGCCTGGTGGTTTTCAGCAGTTGCCTTCCAACAAATGTTTGTCCAATCTGTGTTCTCCAACGATGGCCGAACTACCTCACATCTCCATCATAGCCTCCTTGCAATTGTATTCAATACCTTGACTAAGAAAGGTAAGGACCCAAATGCATAGCCACAACCCCATCAGTTCCAACCTTGAACACCCAGATTTCAATTATTTCCATTGACAGATTGGACATCATCATAAATACCAAACATGCAGGTAATCTGGGGTTCAGTTGATAATGTTGACAGAATATAGCTTACTCTGACACCAACACAACCAAACCAGAAGGTCATTTGTCCATAGATAGGTAGGCCCATCTGTTGGAGCCCCAGTGATCTCTTGGGAAAGGCACCAAATTCCTAAACCAGAGATTGTGAGCTCAAATCTTATTTGGGTTTTTGAGTTTGTTGAAACCTTCACTGTGCAGCTGATCTCAATCCTGTGTGGTCACGTGACCATGGCAACAAAATCAGGCATTCTCAATTGATCCTCACCTGGAGAAATTTGACCAGATAGAAAATTGGCCAAACTAAATTAAACAGCAGCTATCAGCTCCAGAGAACAGTGCAACGAAGATCAAAGAGCTACAAAGATTCAAGAAGAACCAGTTCCAACCAGACTGAGGGTTGTATATTGGAGAAGTGTCAGCCTGAGTCAATCCACTTTGTAGCTCCTGGCATGACAAGAGTCAAGGGTATTGGTATGACCCCATTGGATGATGTGAACCCAGCTCATGACCGTATTGGCCAAAGCCACAGAAGATTCTGGAAGACCAGGGACAGGAGAAGAGGAAAACACACCTGAACGCCAAACCCTTAGCAAAGCCTTGACTGGGTCCTGCAGTGGAGCTCTGACTATCTGCTCCAAACCTGTTCATAAAAACCCTCGCGTGAGAAGGGCAGACCATTCAGCCCATCACATCCACACTGACCCTCTGAAGAGCATCCCATCCAGGCCCAACCCCGATCCTCTCACGCTGCATTCCCCAAAGCCAATCCACCGAACCTGTACATCTTTCGGATGTGGGAGGAAACCAAAGCACCCGGAGTACCCCATGGAGAGAATGTGCAAACTCTACACAAACAGACACCCAAGGGAGGAATCAAAGCCAGGTCCCTGACACTGTGAGGCAGCAGTGCTACCCACTGAGCCACCATGCCATCCCCAGGAGAATCTCAGCAGGTTTTCAGCCATTGTGACAGTGCTTTCTCTTTCAGAAAATTCACCTCAATCCTGCAAATCTTGTGCAAGAAGATGTTGGGCACCACTTTCCATCTAGAGATTTTCCCAAAGTTGATTAGAAATCAAGTTGACAAAGGGCAACTGACTGACACCCCAGATGGGACTCGAACTCACAAGCCCTGGCTTAGAAGGCCAGTGCCATATCCATTAGGCCACTGGGGCCACACACCTGGGCAAAAATCACAGCCTTTATGTACTGCACCCGACCTCTCTTACTGTGTGTGTTTTAGAGTGTTATACTCTCACTGATTGTTTTTTACCCCTACCATCTCATGCTAAATTGTTGGCTGCTTGATAAATCAATCTCGCTTCCCATTTGTCTCCAAACGGACAGATGAGAAATTAACCAAACTCCAATGTTGCACAACTCAAGTCTGAGGAATATGGAGCAGACAAGAAAATAGCAAAGGGCTCAATGTTATTTTGTGCAGCACCTTGAAGATATTTGCAGTTAGTGGGGAAGGAGTAAGTGGAGATGTTGCAAACAGCTGCATTGAGGACAAATCAACAGAATCATAGCAGGCATTCAGCCCATTGTGGCTGTGCTGTCTCTTTCAGACAATTCACCCCAAGATCTCCCAAATCCTGGAATTACCTTGTGCAAGCTTCGAATAATCATTGTTAAAAATCAGACAACACCAGGTTGTAGTCCAACAGGTTTATCTCAAAGTACTAGCTTTCGGAGCACTGCTGCTTCGTCAGGTGGTTGTGGAGTATAAGATTGTAAGACACAGAATTTATGGCAAAAGTTTACAGTGTGATGTCACTGAAATTATATGTTGAAAAACATCTGGATTGTGTGTGAAGTCTCTCATCTTTTAGAATGACCAGGTTGGTTTCAGTTCTTTCATGTGTAAATCACAAAACGTTTTTCATTGCCAAGTGAAATGGCAAGCTGTCCAATAAAAGCTAAATGCTGTGAATGCTGGAAATCTGAAAGAGAGAAAATGCTGGAGAAATCATGACTCAAAAACATGATTGAGTTTTCTGAAAAAGTCACAAAGAGGATTGATGAGGGCAGAGCGGGGGATGTGATCTATATGGACTTCAGTTAGGCGTTCGACAAGGTTCCCCATGGGATGCTGATCAGCAAGGTTAGATCTCATGGAATACAGGGAGAACTAGCTCTTTAGATACAGAAATGGCTCAAAGGTAGGAGACAGAGGATGGTGGTGGAGGGTTGTTTTTCAGACTGGAGCCCTGTGGCCAATGGAGTGCCACAAGAATCAGTGCTGGGTCCACTACTTTCCGTCATTTATATATATGTTAGCATCATTGTGAGGTATCATTAGTAAGTTTTCAGATGACACCAAAATTGAAGGTGTAGTGGACAGCAAAGAAGGTTCCCTCAGATTACAACGGGATCTTGATTAGAAGGGCCGATGAGCTGAGGAGTGATGGGTGGAGTTTAATTTAGATCAATGTGAGGTGCTGCATTTTGGGAAAGCAAATCTTAGCTGGGCTTATAGACTTAATGGGAATGTCCCAGGGAGTGTTGCTGAACAAAGAGGCCTTAGAGTGTAGGTTCATAGCTCCTTGAAAGTAGAGTCACAGATCAATAGGATAGTGAAGACGGAGATGGATTCTATAGATGGGAGGTTGGCCTTTGTGATTGTCCGGGCCGAGTTCACCACTCTCTGTAACCGTCTCCGATCTTGAATGGTGCAGTTGCCAAACCAGGTAGTGATACATCCAGACAGAATGCTGTCGATGGTGCACCTATAAACGTTGGCAAGGGTATTCTCTGTCAGTAATATCCGATGTTCTGGAGGGATCAGTGTTGAAGGGTTGGTTTGTTGATGAGAGTGTGATGAGAGCTGGCTTCCAAAAGCAACCCCTCTAACCACACTCTCAGGAATATTGTCCCGATCCAGAGACAGCAGCCACTTGATCACCAACTTCAACATTCAATCCTGCAGATCCCCGAAAATCTTGTGCAAGATCATGTTGGATACCACTGACCATCAACTGAATGCAGAGATAGGGATTTTTCCAAAATAGATTAGAAATGGAGGATAAGCCACAGAGACACCCCAGATGAGACTTGAACCCACAATCCCTGGCTTAGGAGGCCAGTGCCTTATCCATTAGGCCACTGGGGCCCCACATGCAGGTTGCCAATGGCAGCCTTTAAATACTGCACCCTGACCTCTCATAGTGTGTGTTTCTGAGTGTCAGATGCTCACTGATTGTTTTTTACCCCTTCCATCTCATGCTAAATTGTTGGCTGCTTGATAAATTGATCCCGCCTCCCATTTCTCCCCAAATGGACCGATGAGAAATCAACCAAACTCCAACTTTCTGGATTAGTGATGCTGGAAGAACACAGCAGTTCGGGCTTTTGCCCGAAATGTCGATTTCGAAGCTACTTGGATGCTGTCTGAACTGCTGTGCTCTTCCAGCACCACTAATCCAGAATCTGGTTTCCAGCATCTGCAGTCACTGTTTTTACCACCTTCAAACTCCAAATTTGCACATCTCAAGTCTGAGGAAAATGGAGCAGACAGGAAAATAGCAAAGGGCTCAATGTTATTTTGTGCAGCACTTTCAAGATATTTGCAGTTACTGGGGAAGGAGGAAGTGGAGATGTTGCAAAAAGCTGCATTGAGGACAAATCAACACAATCTTAGCGGGCATTCAGCCCATTGTGGCTGTGCTGTCTCTTTCAGACAATTAACCCCAAGATCTCCCAATTCCCGGAATTACCTTGTGAAAGTTTCTATTAAACAGCATTTGCCATGATCTCAACACAGGCACAATGATTTTTAACAGAGTAGTTAAAAAATCCAGTCAATTTGGATTGAGATGGAGTTGACATGGGATGAAAATCAGCCACTGCAAAGATCAGGCTTAAAAATGAAATCCCTGAAATCCCAGATTTCAGAGGCCAGTGCCATAGCCATTAGGCCACGAGGGCACTATATTGGCAGACCACTGGAAACAGTTGACCACAAATGAGTGCGACAGCCAAGCACACTCCCAGATCTGTGACAACACACTGAGGGACGCACTAAAGGTTCAGGCAGCTGCTGCCAAGGTGTAACAGGGAAACAACACAGTCTCAGGTCTTTCTGACAAATGATCACATCGTCCTTTCAGTTCTCAGACCCTCTTGGTGCCTGACACTGAACAGAGATCGATTCCTGCCCAAGTACAAAATGCCTTTCTTTCCACAACGATACAGAAGGTTTGAGAAATGTCAATATTCCAATGGTTTGTTGGTTCTTTTCTCTCTGCATAGACTGTGCACAACTGATTTAGAACCTTTGTATGCATTTCCAAATGATGTTACAAACTGTTTCAATACTTTGTTCACAAAATCAAGTTGAAACGCAAATCAAATTTAGTCTCCCTTTGTCCCCATCACCAACAAGAATACTTGAGTAAAGTTGTGAGGAATTCATCAGAACAATGAGACTCCAGGAATTCTTCCAAGATGTCAGTAATGATCCCAATGAGCCAACCAACGAACGGGAACAGTCATCAGAGAGATCCATCGTGGAGCGACCAAAGAAGGAGTTGATTTGTATCCCTGCGGAGAGCCGCTGTCCTGACCTTGAGATGTATGCTCAACCGTCAGGAGATGGGTGACTGACAGATTTAAAAATCTCACAACACCAGGTTAGAGTCGAACATGTGGAAGCACTAGGTATCGGAGCACTGCTCCTTCATCAGGTGGTTGTGGAGAATAAGATTGCAGGACACAGAATTTATAGCAAATGTTTACAGTGTGATGCAACTGAAATTGTATCTTGAGAAAGACCTGGATTGTTTGTTAAGTCTCTCATCTTTTAGAATGGCCAGGTTGGTTTTCGTTCTTTCATATGTAAATTGCAAAACTTTTATCAAAATTTACATTCTCAAGTGAACTTTAACAATTGGTGTCATGTCAGCCCAGATGATGTATTGAAGGTGTGAGCTCCCCTGTGTGAGGCTGTCTGTGCCGCAATGGTCAGACTGATATTAATCTAATAAACAGATTTACAGCATCTTAGATGATTCATACAGTTTTTGAGCAAAGTAAAATATAATTCTGTAAGTACAAGTTCATCACAAAAACTTATATGTGCGTGTGTATATGTGTGTGTGAATGTATGTATGTGTGTGTATATGTGTGCGTGTGTATGAGTGTGTATACGTGTGTGCATATGTGTGTGTGGGTGTGTGTGTGTGCATTTATATGTGTGTGTATATGTGTGTTGGTGTGTATATGTTTGTGTGTATGTGTATGTGTGTGTATGTGTGCGGCTGTGTATGTGCGTGGCTGTGTATGTGCGTGTGGGTGCATATGTGTGTGTATGTGTGTCTATGTGTGTGTGCGTATGTGTGTGTACGTGTGTGTGTATATGTGTATGTGTGTGTGGGTGTGTTTGTGTGTGTATGTGTGAGTGTGGGTGTTTATGTATGTGTGTATGTGTCTGTGTATGTGTATGTGTGTGTATGTATGTGTGTGTATGTGCATGTGTGTGTATGTGGGAGTGCATGTGTATATGTGTAGGTGTGTGTTTATGTATGTGTTTATGTGTGTGCATGTGCGTGTGTTTGTATGTGTGTGCGTGTCTGTGTCTATGTGTATGTTTGTGTGTGTGTATGTGTGTGTATATGTGTGTATATGTGTGTGTGTATGTGTGTGTTTGTGTGTGTATGTGTGTGTATACGTATGTGTGTGGATGTGTGTGTGGGTGTGTGTGTGTATGTATGTTTGAGTGTGTATATATGAGTTTGTATGTGTATAAGAGTGTGCGTGTATGTGTATGTATGTGTGTGTATGTGCATGTGTTAATGTGTATGTATATGTGTGTGTTTGTGTGTGTATGTGTGTGTGGGTGTGTATGTGTGTGTATGTGTATGTGTGTGTGTATCTGTATGTGTGTGTATGTGGGTGTGTGTGTGTATGTGTGTGTGTTTATGTGTGTTTGTGTGTGTGTTTATGTGTATGTGTTTATGTGTGTGTGTATATGTGTGTTTGTGTATGTGTTTATGTGTATGTGTTTTTGTGTGTGTGTATATATATACGTGTTTGTGTGTGTGTGTATGTGCGTGTATATGTGTGTTTGTGTGTGTATATGTGTGTATTTGTGTGTGTATGTGTGTGTATGTGTATGTATGTGTGTGCACGTGTGTGTGTGTGTGCGTGTAGGTATGCTTATGTGTGCATATATATGTGTGTATGCGTATGTGTGTGTGCGTGTATGTGTGTGTATGTGTGCGTATGTGTAAGTGTGTATATGTGTATGTGTGTGTATGTGTGTATGTGTATGTGTGTGTATGGGTGTGTGTACATGTGTGCATGTATATGTGTGTATATGTATGTGCATATGTGTGTTTATGTGTATGCGTGTTTGTGTGTGTATGTGCATGTGTGTTTGTGTGTGTATGTGTGTGTGTATATCTGTTTATGTGCACGCGTGTGTATGTGTATGTGTGTGTTTGTGTGTGTGTATATGTGTGTATGTGTGTGTATATGTGTGTGTATATGTGTGCATGTGGGTGTGTGTGCGGGTGTGTATGTGTGTGTGTATGTGTAGGGGTGTGTGTATGTGGGTGTGCATGTGTATGTGTGTGTGTGTTTATGTGTATGTGTATATGTGTGTGTATGTGCATGTGTGTATGTGTGTGTGTATATGTGTGTGTATGTATATGTGTGTATGTGTATGTGTGTGTATGCAAGTGTGTGTGCGTATGTGTGTGTGTTTATGTGTATGTGTATATGTGTGTGTATGTGCATGTGTGTGTATGTGTGAATGTGTGTGTGTATGTGTGTGTGTGCATGTGTGTGTATGTAAGTGTGTGTGTATGTGTATGTGTATGTGTATGTGTGTGTGTCTGTGTTTCTGAGTGTGTGTGTGTATGTGTGTGCGTGTATGTGTATGCGTGTGTGTCTGTGTTTCTGAGTGTGTGTATGTAAGTGTGTGTGCGTATGTCTGTGTGTGTATGTGTATGTGTGTATGTGTATGTGTGTGTGTCTGTGTTTCTGAGTGTGTGTGTGTATGTGTGTGTGTGTGTGTGTGTGTGTGTGTGTGTGTGTGTGTGTGTTTGTGTAGTTGAATGGGGTCACCTGTAATGTCCCAGTTGAGGCCATCTCCATTGTTCCCAAACTTGGTGATCAGCCTCTGCTCGGCCACTTTTCATTGTTGCCTGTCCCGAAGTCCCCCTTGGAGGAAGGTCCGAGGTCGAATGTCCCGAATTGCTGAAGTGTTCTCTGACTGGGAGGGAACACTCCTGTCTGTTGACACTCATAACAGCCCCACCCCCCACCCCATATACACACATGCACGCGCGCGCGCACACACACGCACATACGCATGCACAAACACACGCACACATGCACGCACGCACACACACACGCGCACACACACACGCACACATACACGCACGCGCACACACACGCACACACACAGACGCGCACACACACATATATACACTCACACACACACACGCACGCACGCGTGCACATCACGCACCCGCGCGCGCACACACACACACACACACACACAAGCACATATAAATTTGTGGGGTGAATGTGTATTTGCAGAACTACATTTTACTTTGCTCAAAAACTGCATGAACTACAGAGCTAAGGAGAGAATTGTGGCAGCTCCCAGAATCAGGTGACTCAGTGGTTAGCACTGCTGCCTCACACTACGAGGGTCCCAGGTTCAATTCCAGCCTTAGATAACTGCCTGTGTGGAGTTTGCACATTGCTCTGGTTTCCTCCCACAGTACAAAGGTGAATTGGCCATGTTAAATTGCCCATAGTGTTACCTGTTTCCACACTGTAGGTAGTCTAATCCAGGGGAAGGATCTGAAGGCCCTAATTTACGAGGGCTCTAAGCTCATGCCTTTCCAGGACTTCTCAGCGGTGGTAAACCAGAAAAGAAAACTTTACGACGATGAGCCTAAGACATAGGAATGGAAGTAAGGCCATTCAGCCCATCGGGTCCACCCCCCGATTCAATCGTGAATGATGGGCATTTCAACGCCACTTCGTGGCACTCTCATCGTTCACCCTTAATTCCTTGCGTGATCAAGAATTTATCAATCTCTGCCCTGAAGACAATTAACGTCCTGGCCTCTGCTGCGCTCCACGGCAATGAATTCCACAGGCCCACCACTCTCTGCCTGAAGAAATGTCTCCTCATTTCCGTTCTAAATTGACCCCCCTCTAATTCTCAGGCTGTGCCAATGGGTCCTGATGGAAACACATTCCCAGCATCCACCCTTTCTAAGCCATGCATTATCTAGTAAATTTGCATTAGATCTCCCCTCAACCTTCTAAACTCTAATCAATACAATCCAGGATCCTCAGCTGTTCATTGTATGTTAAGCCTCCCATTCCAGGGATCATCTGTGTGAATCTCCGCTGGACATGCTCCAGTGCCAGTATGTCCCTCCTGAGGTGTGGAGCCCAAAATTGGATACAGTATTTCAAATGGGGCCTAACCAGAGCTTTATAAAGTCTCAGAAGGACATCGCTGCTTTTACATTCCAACCCTCTTGAGATAAATTGTAACATTACATTTGTTTTCTTAACCATGGACTCAACCTTCAAGTCAACCTTTAGAGATTCCTGGACTATCATTCCCAGATCCCTTTGTACTTTGGCTTTATGAATTTTCTCCTGTTTAAAAAATAGTCCATGCCTGTATTCCTTTTTCCAAAGTGCAAGTCCGAGCATTTGCTCAGGTTGAATTTCATCAGCCATTTCCTGGACCACTCTCCTAAACTGTCTAAATCTTTCTGCAGCCTCCCCACCTCCTCAGAACGACCTGCTTGTCTGCTGAACTTTGCATCATCGGTGAACTTCGCCAGAATGTCCCCCAGTCCCTTCATCCAGATCATTAATATATAAAGTGAACAGCTGTTGCCCCAACACTGAACCCTACGGGACACCACTTGTCACCAGCTGCCATTCCAAGAAAGAACCCTTTATCCCAACTCTCTGCCTTCTGTCAGATAGCCAATTCCCAATCCATGCCTGTAGCTCACATCGAACACCATGGACCGTCACCTTACTCAGCAGTCTCCCGTGAGGCACCTTATCAAATGCCATTTGGAAATCTAGGTAGATAACATCCACTGGGTTTCCCTGGTCTAACCTACTTGTTACCTCTTCAAACAATTCTAACAGGTTTGTCAGGCATGACCTCCCCTTACTAAATCCATGCTGACTTGTTCTAATCCAACCCTGCACTTCCAAGTATTTAGAAATCTCATCCTTAATGATGGATCCTAGAATATAACCTACAACCGAGGTTAGGCTAACCGGCCCATAATTTTTCATCATTTATCTTGATCTTTTCTTGAACAAGGGGTTTACAACAGTGATTTTCCAATTATCTGGGAATTTCCCTGACTACAGTGATTTTTGAAAGATTAAAAATAGCCTCTACTATTTCCTCAGCCACCTCCCTCAGAACTCTAGGATGGAGACCATCGGGGCCGGGAGATTTATCAATTTTTAGACCTTTTAACTTTTCTAGCACTTCCTCTTTTGTCATGGCTACCATATTCAAATCTGCCCCCTGATGCTCCTTAATTGTTAGGATAATGCTCATGTCTTCCACTGTGAAGACTGACACAAAGTATTTACCAAGTTCTTCAGCCATTTCCTTATCTCCCTTCACGAACCGTCCTGCATCAATTTGGAATGGCCCAATTTCTACTTTTGCCTCTCATTTGTTTCTTATGTATTGAAAGAAACTTTAACAATCATTTCTAATATTACTGGCTAGCTTACCTTCATATTTGATCCTCTCCTTCCTATTTCTATGTCTTTGTTATCCTCTGTTTGTTTTTGTCGTCTTCCCAATCTTCTGATTTCCCAGTGCTCTTGGCCACTTTGTAGGCTCTCTCTTTCCCTATGATACATTTCCTGACTTCCTTTGTCAGCCCTGGCTGTTTACTTCCCACCCCCTGACGGATAATGTTTCTGCCAAGAGAAGACTGAGGGAGTTTGGGATCCAGTACTCTCTGAGGTATCCGGCGGTGCTCCGATAACCTTACATGGATCCGTACATCTCTTTGATACATCGGAGAAGGCAAGAGACTTTGTGGACAAATTAACCGAATCTGAACAATTTAGTATCTACAAATAGTGTTGTTTGGTTATGTCTTTGTTTTTTTTAAAAAAACCGAGGAAGTCCAGTTGGAGCTTTCTTTTCCTTGTTTTCCCGATTGGTAATAATCCGGTTTAAACTGTGTTTTGTGGCGGTTGAGATGTGTACTTTCAATTTCTAAGTGAAGTGAGAGCAGTAACAAATTAAAAATTCTATATATGAATGCACGAAGCATTAGACACAAGGTGGATGAGCTTGAGGCTCTTTTGGAGAGTGGCAGATACGATATTGTGGGGATAACTGAGACGTGGCTTCATGGGGACAGGGCCTGGGAAATGAATATTCAAGGCTACACGTGTTATCGTAAGGATAGACTGACGGGCAGAGGGGGTGGGGTGGCCTTGTTGGTAAGGGATGATATTCAGTCCCTTGCGTGGGCGGACCTAGAGTCAGGGGATGTAGAGTCAGTGTGGATAGAGCTTCGAAACACTAAGGGTAAAAAGACCCTCATGGGAGTCATCTACAGGCCCCCAAAAATGTAGTCTGGATGTTGGAGGTAAGTTGAATCAGGAGCTGAAATTGGCTTGTCGCAAAGATGTTACTACAGTTGTTATGGGGGACTTTAACATGCAGGTAGACTGGGTAAATCAGGATGGTATCGGGCCTCAAGAAAGAGACTTTGTGGAGTGCCTCAGAGATGGATTTTTAGAGCAGCTGGTGCTGGAGTCGACCAGGGATAAGGCGATTCTGGATCTGGTATTGTGTAACGAACCAGAATTGGTAGTGACCTCGAAGTGAAGGAGCCATTGGGAAGTAGTGACCATAATACAATAAGCTTCAATCTGCAATTTGAGAGGGAGTGGGTACAATCTGAAGTGACAATATTTCAGTTGAATAAAGGGAAATATGGAGCTATGAGGGAACAACTGGCCAAAGTTCAATGGTTTAATACCTTAACAGGGAAGACCGTGGAGGAACAATGGCGGATATTTCTGTGTATAATGCAGAAGATGCAGGATCGGTTCATTCCTAAAAGGAAGAAAGATCCCAGGAGGAGACATGGGCGGCCGTGGCTGACAAGGGAAGTAAAGAAACATATAAGGTTAAAAGAGAAAAAGTATAACTTAGCAAAGATAAGCGGGAAAACGGAGGACTGGGAAGTTTTTAAAGAACAACAGAGGATTAGTAAGAAGGAAATACGCAGAGAAAAAATGAGGTACGAAGGTAAACTGGCCAAGAATATAAAGGAGGATAGTAAAAGCTTTTTTAGGTATGTCCAAGGCAAAAAAATGGTTAGGACAAAAATTGGGCCCTTGAAGACAGAAGCAGGGGAATATATTACTGGGAACGAAGAAATGGCAGGGGAATTAAATGGGTACTTCAGATCTGTGTTCACTGGGGAAGACACAAGCAATCTCCCTGAGGTAACAGTGGCTGAAGGACCTGAACTTAAGGGAATTTCTATTTGCCAGGATTTGGTGTTGGAGAGACTGTTAGGTCTGAAGGTTGAAAAGTCTCCGGGACCTGATGGCCTGCATCCCAGTGTACTGAAGGAGGTGGCTCGGGAAATCGTGGATGCGCTGGTGATTATTTTCCAGAGTTCAATAGAATCGGGGTTGGTTCCTGAGGATTGGAGGGCGGCTAATGTTGTGCCACTTTTTAAGAAGGATGGGCGGGAGAAAGCAGGAAATTATAGACCAGTTAGTCTGACCTCAGTGGTGGGAAAGATGCTGGAGTCTATTATAAAGGATGAAATTACGGCACATCTGGATAATAGTAACAGGATAGGACAGAGTCAGCATGGATTTATGAAGGGGAAATCATGCTTGACTAATCTTCTTGAATTTTTTGAGGATGTAACTCAGAAGATGGACGAGGGAGATGCAGTGGATGTACTGTACCTGGACTTTCAGAAAGCTTTTGATAAAGTCCCACACAAGAGGTTAGTGAGTAAAATTAGGGCGCACGGGATTGGGGGCAAAGTACTAGATTGGATAGAGAATTGGTTGGCTAATAGGAAACAAAGGGTAGTGATTAACGGCTCCATTTCGAAATGGCAGGCAGTGACCAGTGGGGTACCGCAGGGATCCGTGCTGGGACCGCAGCTTTTTACAATATATGTAAATGATATAGAAGATGGTATCAGCAATAACATTAGCAAATTTGCTGATGACACAAAGCTAGGTGGTAGGGTGAAATGTGATGAGGATGTTAGGGGATTACAGGGTGACCTGGACAAGTTAGGTGAGTGGGCAGATGCATGGCAGATGCAGTTTAATGTGGATAAATGTCTGGTTATCCACTTTGGTGGCAAGAACAGGAAGGCAGATTACTACCTCAATGGTATCAAATTAGGTAAAGGGGCTGTTCAGAGAGATCTGGGTGTTCTTGTCCACCAGTCAATGAAGGCAAGCATGCAGGTACAGCAGGTCGTGAAGAAGGCTAATAGCATGCTGGCCTTCATAACAAGAGGGATTGAGTATAGAAGCAAAGAGGTGCTTCTGCAGCTGTACAGGGCCCTGGTGAGACCACACCTGGAGTACTGTGTACAGTTCTGGTCTCCAAATTTGAGGAAAGACATTCTGGCTATTGAGGGAGTGCAGCGTAGGTTCACGAGGTCAATTCCTGGAATGGCAGGATTGCCTTACACGGAAAGACTGAAGCGACTGGGCTTGTATACCCTTGAGTTTAGAAGACTGAGAGGGGATCTGATTGAAACGTATAGGCTTATGAAAGGACTGGACACTCTGGCAGGAGGGAACATATTTCCGTTGATGGGGGAGTGCCGAACCAGAGGACACAACTTAAAAATACGGGGTAGACCATTTAGGACAGAGATGAGGAGAAACTACTTCACCCAGAGAGTGGTGGCTGTGTGGAATGCTCTGCCCCAGAGGGCAGTGGAGGCCCAGTCTCTGGATTCTTTTAAGAAAGAATTGGATAGAGCTCTTAAAGATAGTGGAGTCAAGGGTTATGGAGATAAGGCTGGAACAGGATACTGATTAGGAATGATCAGCCATGATCATATTGAATGGCGGTGCAGGCTCGAAGGGCAGAATGGCCTACTCCTGCATCTATTGTCTATTGTCTATTGTCTAAGTTATACCAGAGGATGGGTGGGGTATTTACCCCATCGATCTTAAATGTTTTTTTTCTTTATTCATTTTGCTATTCTATGGTATATTTACTTTCTATTCTGCTTGTGTTTGTGGTACGGCTCTAGCGAGAAGGAGAGAAAATGGTTGGGATGGCTAGATGCCCACTTATGGGCTGTTTGGGATGGGTAGTTACCCCCTTTGGGCAGGAGGTGAGTTCCCCAATTCAGCGCCATTGGCACTTTATATGGTGGTTTGTATTGCTTTTATTCTTTGATAGTTTTGTAGGTTTGTTAAATGTCGTGGTTTCAGTTTATGTAGTTTTTATATTTGATGGATCATATGACACTAAGGCTCAGTGATTTGTGGTTCGAGTTCCTCCTCTCTGGAATTTAAATTTTACTGCAGAATGTAATGACTTGATTAAATGGTGAACGTGGAATATGAAGGGAAGTCACTCACCAATTAAGAGGAAGAAGGTACTTTTGAGTCTTAGAAAGGAGAATGTGGATAATCCTTTGTTAAAGGAGACGCACTTGGATGACAGGGAGCATTTGAAACTACAGAAGAATGGCTTTGGTCAGGTTTACTTCACATCACTGAATACCAGAAGTAGGGAAGTGGCTGTATTGGTGAGGAGTAATCTTACATTTAAGTTACGAGAGTGTGTTAAAGACACACGCACAGGAGGTTTGTAACTCTAATAGCATTGATAAATGGGGAAGAATATGGTGTTATAAATGTTTCTTGCCCTCAAGCTCATCCCCTCAACATTTTGCTAGATGCGTTTTCAAATTGATCAGTCTTGTGTCCTGGCATATCACTAAAGGGGGAGATTTTAACTGTCTCATGGATCCCACAGTGCAGATGTTGCCAAAAGGCCCCCAACTCCCTCTGTACAAACTAAACAATTAGTGGATCTGTGTGTGGAGTGAGGGTTGGTGGACATCTGGAGGTGTCTCCACCCTACAGGCAGGGATTTTACGGTTTTCTTTTCCAATCCACACAGATGTCACACCAAGATTGATTTTTTTCCAATCCCCGTGGCAACCCTGGACTTGGTGGCACCTTGTACGATCGGTAATATTACCATCTCTGATCACACTCCAGTGTACCTGTTGGCTAAGATTAAGGATGTTACAGTGGGTCCAAGTCACTGGCAAATGGATCCCTTTATCCTCAAGGATAATACATTTGTGGAGCAGTTCTCTCAGAAGCTTTGGGCATTCCTAGGCATTAACTCACGCTCGGTTAGTAGCCAATCCTTCCTTTCTGAAATTGCCAAATCCTATGCCAGTGGGTTAGTTATTTCCTACTCTGCCAGTAAGAGGCGGCAGAAGTGTGAGCAGCAACGTCTCCTCAAAGCACGGTTGAAGGCAGCTGAGAAGGCCTACTTTGACAGGCCCTCGTTGTTCAAGTTACAGAGGATTATGGTGTTGCGGTCTGCATTGAATTCCGTGCTCACGCAGACAGCAAAGAACGAGCTTACTTTTGCAAAGCAAAGGTTATATGATCATGGTGACAGGTCTGGTAAATACTGAGCATATCTCGCGAGGAAAAGGAGAGTCCCTCAAGCCATTACGTGTTACTGTGAGACTGTGTTACCTTCTATTGTTAAAGAGGACCAGACGGGCTTCATAAAGGGCCGCAGATCCTCCAATAATGTTAGGAGGCTGCTTAATGTAATTCAAGTGTGTCAACAACAGTCAATATAGGGATTGGTGATTTCTCTAGATACAGAGAAGGCCCTTGACCGAGTTGAGAGGGTGTACCTTTTCTATACTCTGGAGCGGTTTGTTTTGGGCGAAGTTTTTATAAGATGGGTAAAGGTTCTCCACAATGACCCTCTCACTGCAACCATCACCAACAGGGTGTGATCAAGCAATTTTAACATTTTTTGGGTCAGCCGACAGGTCTGTTCCCTTTCCCCACTGCTTTTTACAGTGAGGATTGAATCATTGGTGGAGGCCATTCATAGGGATCCCAATATATCAGCTCCAGACGTGGGGTCAAATTTACATCAGAGTTTATTGAATGTGGACGATGTCCTCATTCTTTCATCAAATCCAGCAGTTTCAGTCCCTCGCCTGTTAGCATGCATCTGTGTGTTTGGCACCTTTTTGGGGGACAAGATTAATCTTTCAAAATCAGAGGCTATGCCTATGGGTGGTCTTATGAAAGTGTTAAGTCTTGAGGGTGAATATCGATTCCCATTTAAATGGTCACAGGGGGGTTTTGTGTATTTGAGCATGTCCATTACTCCAGTTCTGAATCGGCTGTTCAAAGCCAATTTTGTTCAATTATTTGACAAAATCAAACAAGACCTTCAAAGATGGAGGCGCTTCTGGTCTCGTGGTTGGGTCGGATAGTGCTTATTAAGATGAATATTCTCCCTTGTTTACTATACCCTCTATGGATGCTCCCCCCGATTTTCGAGAAGCAAACATTCAGGAGACTGAACGTCTGTTTCAGCCCCTTTATTTGACATCGTCAGTGGCCCCTCATTAAATGAGCTAAACTGCGATTGTCTCACAGACTGGGGGGAGTGGATCTCCCAGACATTAAAAGCTACCAACGAAGCTCACTTTTATCCTACATGAGTGATTGGGCTTGTGGGGACCCTCTTTCAATATTGTTAGATATTGAAACCTCCCAGGCTAAGGTGACCCCTTACTCGCTTGCTGTGTTTGGACAAAATGAGGACAGTAAGTGAATATTGCCATAACCCAATAGTTATCGATACTGTTAAAGCATGGAGAGCAATTCGGCAGAGGGAAGGCAATATTGGCAAGACATCTTCTCGAACAATGGGTATGCCGGGTTTTCAACCGGGGATGATAGATTCAGGATCCAAACATTGGGCAGTTAGGGGTGTGTCTTGCGTGGGTGATTTGTTTGAGGGAGACACAATGATGTCCTTCGATCAGTTAGCACAGAAACACAAGCTACCGAACAGGGACCTCTTTCGTTTATTTCAAGTTAGAGATTTTATTCAAAAAAAGACGACACTTTTGACTGATCCGTCCAAATGCGACATAGAGAGAGGGGGGATTTAGCATCATATTCTGCAGTCCCCACAAAGTTCTGTATTTTTCTGACACAACATCCCACCAAACCCAACACAGACCTGGGGATGATTCCAGGGGAGATGAGAAATCGAATTGACATCAGACAAAGAAGATCAGCCGTGAAGACCAGGCTTAAAAGTTAGCCATCCCAGATGGGACTTGAACCCACACTTCCAGGATGAAGAGGCCAGTCCCTTATCCAGTCCCTTAGCCTGTAAATACTGCACCCTGAACCTCTCATATTGTGTTCTTCTCTGAGTTTTATACTCACACTGATTGGTTGTTCCCCCTTCCATCTCACGCTAAATCATTGGCTGCTTGATAAAATTGATCTTACCTCCCATTTCTCCCCAAACGGACAGACAAGAAATTAACCAAACTCCAACTTTGCACAACTCAAGTCTGAGGAATATGGAGCAGAGAGGAAAAGGGCTCAATGTTATTTTGTGCAGCACTTTCAAGATATTTGCAGTTAGTGGGGAAGGAGGAAGTGGAGATGTTACAAAAAGCTGCATTGAGGACACTTCAATAGGATCTTAGTGGGCATTCAGCCCATTGGGGCTGTGCTGTCTCTTTCAGACAATTCACCCCAAGATTTCCCAAACCCTGGAATTACCTTGTGTAAGTTTCTACTGAAGAACATTTTCCATAATCTCGAAGCAGGCAAGTGATTTTTAACGGAGTAGTTGGAAAATCCAGTCAATTTGGATTGAGATGGAGTTGATATGGGATGAAAATCAGCCACCACAAAGACCAGGCTTAAAACGTCAACACCCCAAAAGGGATTTGAACCTCCAATCCACTACATCAGAATCTACAGTCTAACCCATTAAGCCACAAAAACTCAGTGACAATACTCTACTGGGAATAGTTGATCTTAAACGAGTGCTACAGCCGAGCATATTTCAAGATCTGTCACGACACACTGAGGGATACACTAAAGTTTCGGGCAGCTGCTGCCAAGGTGTAACAGGGAAACAACACAGTCTAAGGTCTTTCTGACAAATTATCACATCATCCTTTCAGTTCTCAGACCCTCTTGGTGCCTGACAATGAACAGAGATCGGTTCCTGCCCAAGTACAAAATGCCTTTTTTGTCACGACACAGAACTTTGCGAAATGTCAAAATTCCAATCGTTTTTTGGTTCTTTTCTCTCTGCATAGACTGTACACAACTGATTTAGAACCTGTGTGTGCGTTACTATTTGATCTTTTATGAATAAAGTATATTTTTTAAATAATCAAAATCTGGAGAGAGAGAAAATCTGCACGAAATTGCGAGACCCCCCTTTGTGGAAAAGAGCCAGCCCTATATCAGGACAGGAAGGAGATTCCAATGGCCCAGCATGGATTGTTCCAGTTAATACCCTCGCCTCCTTGACCACAAAGTGAAGTGGGAGATGGCACGGGGCAGGGTGACACTAGGCACACGGACACACAAGATGGCCTCTGAGCCATAAGTTGGCCACTTGGCGCACAAGATGGCCGCTGGACCACAAATGGAGAGAGACAGCAGTGCAAACATAGACACTGCCTGGGGCCACCAGAATGCCAGCACATTGCACTCACAACCGAGTTGATTAGTTTAAGGCGGATGGGAGAGACAATACACATGAATAACATACACTGCCCGCCGAAGGGTCTGGGTCAGACAACAGCTTTGATAGAAATGCTAACTGTTAGATACAGACTCAATACAGAGTGATAATAGCCAGGGCTGCAGTAATCGTCCTTCTCAGGAAGAGCGATTAGCGCCCATTACTACAGCAACTGACTTCAGCGCAGACGCTGAAACTGACAACAACTGCACTGAAATTAACAAAGGCCACGCTGGAACTGACAATAACTGCACCGAAACGATCAAGGATTCTGCAATGTTTACAAGAAACAAGCCATGTTACAGAGACAATCACCTCATCACTGACCTATTATATCACAAAATGTATAACAGTATCTTGACCATGTGCTCCGGGTTGAGAGAAGAATCACAGCTGACCACTGTGCTGTTGGTGCTGCTCTCTCCCCGGAGCTCCGGGATTTCCTTGGACAATAAACTCTGTTGGTGAACCCCGACTCTGACTCAGAGCCTGGTGATTTTCAGCAGTTGCCTTCCCACAAATGTTTGTCTAATCTGTGGATGTGGCACTCCAAGTTCTCCAACGATGGCCTAACTACCTCACATCTCCATCATAGCCTCCTTGCAATTGTATTCAATACCTTGACTAAGAAAGGTAAGGACCCAAATGCATAGCCACAGACCCATCAGTTCCAACCTTGAACACCCAGATTTCAATCATTTCCATTGACATATTGGACATCATCATAAATACCAAACATGCAGGTAATCTGTTGTTCAAGTGGTAATGTTGACAGAATATAGCTTAGTCTGATACCAACATAACCAAAACAGAAGCTGCTTTGTCCATAGATTGGTAGCTCCATCTGTTGGAGCCCCAGTGATCTCATAGATAAGGCACTAACTTCCTAAACCAGTGATTGTGGGCTCAAGTCTAATTTGGGGTTTTGATTTTGTTGAAATCTTCACTGTGCAGCTGATCTCAATCCTGTGTGGTCAGGTGACCATGGCAACAAAATCAGGCATTCTCAATTGATCCTCAGCTGGAGAAATTTGACCTGACAGAAAATTGGTCAAACTAAATTAAACAGCAGCTCTCAGCTCCAGAGAACAGTGCAACTAAAATCAAAGAACTACAATGTTTCAAGAAGAACCAGTTCCAACCAGACTGAGGGTTGTATATTGGAGAAGTGTCAGCCTGAGACAATCCACTTTATAGCTCCTGGCATGACAACAGTGAAGGGTATTGGTGTGACCCCATTGGATGATGTGAACCCAGCTCATGACCGTATTGGCCAAAGCCTCAGAAGATTCTGGAAGATCAGGGACAGGAGAAGAGGAAAACACACCTGAATGCCAAACCTTAGCAAAGCCTTGACTGGGTCCTGCAGTGGAGCTCTGACCATCTGCTCCAAACCTGTTCATAAAAGACTTCGCGTGAGAAGGGCAGGCCATTCAGCCCATCACATCCACACTGACCCTCTGAAGAGCATCTCATCCAGGCCCAACCCCTATCCTCTCACCCTGCATTCCCCAAAGCCAATCCACCGAACCTGCACATCTTTGGACTGTGGGAGGAAACCAAAGCACCCGGAATACCCCATGGAGAGAATGTGCAAACTCGACACAAACAGACACCCAAGGGAGGAATCGAAGCCAGGTCCCTGACACTGTGAGGCAGCAGTGCTACCCACTGAACCACCATGCCATCCCCAGGAGAATCTCAGTAGGTTTTCAGCCATTGTGACTGTGCTTTCTCTTTCAAAGAATTCCCCTCAATCATGCAAATCTTGTGTAAGAAATCATTGGGCACCACTTCCCATCAACTTCCAATCAGACATGGAGATTTTCCCAAAGTAGACTAGCAATCAAGTTGACACAGGGCAAGTGACAGACACCCCAGATGGGACTCGAACCCACAATCCCTGGCTTAGAAGGCCAGTGCCTTATCCATTAGGCCACTGGGGCTACATGTGTCATGTTAAAATGGCAGCTTTTAAGTTTTGTTTTGTTTTGCACGAACACACTGACTGTGGCTCAGCCAGCACAGAGTCAGTGCCCTGGACTGAGGGGATTCTGAATCTCCTGGTTATATATGTTTTTCTCTTTACCCCCGCACTGCTGCCTAACTGTGGTAGTGCTTATATTTTCCCAGCACCCATGTTGTGTGTGTGCAGGTGTGAGACACAGTGAAAGACAACAGATGTACAAATCTTTATTCAATTCCCACCACCAGGAAGAAAGGAAACACCCGAGTGGCCAGTGACAAGCATCAAAGGGCAATGCTGTGTGACCAAACAGTGAGGGGGAGGGCACTCTCTGAACAGCTCAAGGATGTTGGTAGACACTGCGTGCTCCTTCTCCAGGGACACCCGGGCTCGAATGTAACCACGGAAGAGGGTCAGGCGATTGACCCGAACAACCAGTTTGGCCAGGCCCAGGAGCAGACCCACGAGGAGATCCTCTGACCAACCCTCCCCCCTCGGCACTGGGTGCCCAATGATGGGGAGTGTGGGGCTGAAGTCCAACCAGAAACGGAGGAGAAGGTTTCCCAGAAAGCTAAAAAGGGAGTGCAAGCGCCCTGTTCCATGGACTCCACAGCACCACAGAACAAGCAGTTGGGCTGGGAGTCCGTGAACCACCACAATCTGTGGACTGCCGCGTGCAATACCCTCAACCCCAGATCCCCGTGAGAAAGGGGGAGGACTCCCATGTAGAGAGCCCTTCACTGGGGATGATCCCCACCGCCCGGTGGTAAATGGGCACGCCAGGGTGTGTCCGGGAGGTGGATGAGGGTGTGCAGCAGCAGTCTGTACAGGGCCCTCTGTGATACACCCCTGAAAGGGACAAAAGTAAAACTCTGGAGACAGCTCAGGTTGTGGGGGACAGGCTCCCGCAGGAAATACAGGACCCTGGGGCCAATGTGAAATTCCGTCCGGGCAGGAGTGAGTGCAGATGGGATCCCACCGCACACCTGAGCATCCTCCGACTGGGGCACTACGTGGGGTCTGAGCACCGTCGTTTTAAGGTGTCGGATGGTGGTGGCCACGTACCGGACGTCTACCGCTGCCCTGCTCGCTATATCCTGCGGCAGCGTCCAGCCCAGGCCCCCACCATCCAGCACGTCCCCGACCCTGGTCACCCTCACAGTCACGGCCCTCCCCTCCGACAGTCACTCGAACCCACGAGTACGGAGGTGCGGATTCCTGAGCAACGTCTCCATGACGACAGTCGCTACTCCTGCCGGAGGGTAGGCGTGACGCGATTCGACCATGTTCCAGACCGTGAGCAGGTCCTGGTAAAAGACAGGCAGTGTCCTGAGAGTGACCTCCAAACCATCACGGTCCCTGAACAGGAGCTGAGTCTCGTAGTTGAGGTTACGCACCTGGTGGAAAAAATACGTCGCCAGGGCACCCCGCCGAGGGGGAGGCTCAATGTAAAGGTATCGCTGCAAGGTCTGAAGGTGGAACGTCGCTACCTGGGTGTGAACGCACACCAGCGACTGACCGTCCCCCTCAATATGGAGACTCAGGACCTGCGCAGTGACCCAGTGCATCTTTTTGTCCCAGAAGAAGTGAACCAACATTCTCTGGATGTCAGTGACAAAACCAGGAGGAGGGACCAAAGTGACCAGCCGGTACCACAGCATGGCAGGCACCAGCTGGTTTATGACCAACACTCGACTCCTGTGAGACAGCACTCGGAGCAGTCCTGTCCAGGGCGGAACCTGTAACTGGAGTGGGTGTGATGGTGGGGGGAATGGGGGTGGAGTCATGAGCAGGGGTAGTGTTCCCCTCGGGGTTCTGGGGGGTGGGGATAGTGACAGTGGGTTCTGTTGGGGGGCACGTCAGCAGAATGCAGGGGAGTGGTGGAAGTGGTGGTGACCAGGGCAGTCAGGGTGGCGGACATCACTGAGCATGTGGCATCAGCGATGATGTGAAGGGCGGAAGTGATGTCACGTGTGATGCATGAGGAATTGTGAAGGGTGGAAGTGGTTGTGGGAGTGGCCATGATGGGGCGGAAGTGACGTCATCAATCAGCGTGAAAAATTCAGTCAGCATGGATTGAGATGAAGTTGACATGAAATGAAAATCTGCAACAAAGCCCAGGCTTAAAACCCAAGCACCCCAGATGGGACTTGAACCAACTATTACAAGCTGAAGGAAGCCAGTGCCTTTTCCATTAGGCCCCTAGCCCTCCCACCTTGGACTCCCTGTGGAAAGTGTTGACCTCAAAGTATGGAGCAGCTGCTGTCAAGGTGTAACAGTTAAAGAACACTGCCTAAGGCCTTTCTGACCAGTTATGACATCGTCCCTTCATTTCTCAGACTCTCTTGGTGCCTCAGAATGAAGAGAAATCGTTTCCTGCCTCAGGAGAAAGATCTGCCCGAACTTGTGAGACCCCCCCTTTGTGGAAGAGTGCCAGCCCTATATCGGGACAGGAAGGAGATTCCAATTTCTGGATTAGTGGTGCTGGAAGAGCACAGCAGTTCAGGCAGCATCCAAGGAGCTTCGAAATCGACGTTTCGGGCAAAAGCCCCTCATCAGGAATAAAGGCAGTGAGCCTGAAGCGTGGAGAGATAAGCTAGAGGAGAGTGGGGATGGGGAGAAAGTAGCATAGAGTACAATGGGTGAGTGGGGGAGGGGATGAAGGTGATAGGTCAGGGAGGAGAGGGTGGAGTGGATAGGTGGAAAAGGAGATAGGCAGGTAGGAAAAGTCCGGACAAGTCATGGGGACAGTGCTGAGCTGGAAGTTTGGAACTCGGGTGAGGTGGGGGAAGGGGAAATGAGGAAACTGTTGAAGTCCACATTGATGCCCTGTGGTTGAAATGTTCCAAGGCGGAAGATGAGGCGTTCTTCCTCCAGGCATCTGGTGGTGAGGGAGTGGCGGTGAAGGAGGCCCAGGACCTCCATGTCCTCGGCAGAGTGGGAAGGGGAGTTGAAATGATTCCAATGGCCCAACATGGATTGTTCCAGTTAATATCCTTTCTCAGATGGATAGAGGTGGAGAGAGAGTAAAGATTGTGGGAATTTGGGAAATGCTGACAATCTGTTTTAATATTTTGTTAATAAAATCAAGTTGAACCGCAAACCAAATTTTGTCCCCCTTTGTCTGCATCACCAACAAGAATACTGAAGGAAAGTTGAGTTTAATTACATTGTGTTACTAATGTTCATCTGGTTGATCAGTGGAAATTAAAAGCCGTGTCACACAACAGGCAGAGTCAATCTTTAGCAGAGTAGAAGTTCAGCAGAGAGAAACAGACTTACTTTGTGATATAATAGGTAATTCCTGTCCCATTGATCTATTAACTGCAGGGAACTTTCAGATACGTGGTATCTTTAGAGCAATGAAATATCCTCCCAAGATGTATGCTTTCACTCTCAACTGAAGATGTTATAACTTCAATGGCTAAGAGTATTAACCAATAAATCAATGCCAAGCCAGTTGAAGTATGACACTTGGCACATCATCATCGCTGTAATTGCAGAATGCAGCATAACCTATTCCGTCTTCTAACCTACTGACAGCCTACTTTTCAGAAGTCTCCTTACACGACTCTGAAAACAAATTAAAAGAAACCAATTAAACCAAATAAGCACAAATTAAAATGTCCCAGTCATTTAAAAAGGCTCTGTAACAAAAGTCAAAATCTCCCAAGAAAGCTTACACTTACAGAGTCACAGAGTTGGACAGATCCTTCGCTCCAACTCGTCCATGCCAACCAGATATCCAAAAGTTATCTAGTCCCACAAACCAGCATTTGGTCCATATCCCTCTGAAGCCTTCTTATTCATGTCCCCATCCAGCTGCCTTTTAAATGTTACAGAGTCTTTGAGTTATACAGCACGGAAACAGACCCTTTGGTCTAACTCGTCTATGCTGACCAGATATCCTGAATTAATCTAGTCCGACTTGCCAGCATTTGGCCCATATCCCTCTAAACCCACCCTGTTCATATACCCCCATCCAGATGCCTTTTAAATGTTTTGGAGGAGCCGGTGTTAGACTGGGGTGGACAAAGTTAAAAATCACACAACACCAGGCTATAGTCCAGTGGGTTTATTTGGAAGCACTAGCTTTCGAAGCGATGCTCCTTCACTGGGTGGTTGTCTTCACCTGATGAAGAAGCAGCGCTCTGAAAGCTAGTGCTTCCAAATAAACCTGTGGGATTATAACCTGGTGTTGTGTGACTTTTAACTTCTAAATGTTGTTATTGTACCAGCCTCCACCACTTCCTCTTGCAGTATGTTCCATATAAGCACCACCCTCTGCATGAAAAGGTTGCCCCTTAGGTTCCTTTTAAATTATTATTCATCTCACCTTAAACCTTTCACCCTCTGTTTTTGTACTCCCCCACCCTGGGGAAAAGACTGAAGCTATTCACCCTATCCATGCCCTCATGATTTTATAAACCAGAATTGAACGCAGTATTCCAAAAGGTGGCCTAACCAATATCCTGTACAGCCACAACCCAACATCCCAATTGCTATACTCAATGCGCTGACTCATAAAGGCAAGTGGATCAAATGCCTTCTTCACTGTGCGATCCACCTGCAACTCCTTCACTTCCTAATCTGCGTGTATGTGAGTTACAATAATCTTTTTGCATTCTGGTATGAATATTTTCACTCTTTTGTTAATTCAACATATCCAGGTTTAATTGGATACTTTTAAACACCAATTCAATTGATTTGGGAGGAAGACATCCACAAGAAAGGGTCCCTTTTCAAATTAACCTGTTAGTGACCAACCAAGGATCCAGGTAAATGAAGAAAGGAAACCATTTCATCCCTGCTCACCTGGGAGCTTAACAATTTGGGGTATCTGTCTGGAACTGTAATAACGTGGGGAACAATTCTCACACCAGCCTCTCTTTGTAAGTGCTCCATGTATTTACGAAACAATGCCCTTCATCACCACATCTCAGTGATATATTTAACATTCCATTCACATTAATCACTCCAAGGGCATGATCTACATTAAGAATATAAACAGTAAGTGTTGAAACTCTCAGGTTCGGAAGCATCTGCTGAAAAAACAAAATGAATATTGCAAATTGATAATTGTGTTTCTCTCCACAGGTGCTACCTGAGCTGCATGTCAATATTTCTTGATTTTATTGCAGATTTCCAGCACTTGTGGTATTTATCTTTTGTATAATTTTTTTACGTAAGAATAGTGGAGACTTGAAAACATTGAATGGGACTTTTGATCATTAACCTCTTGGGAATTGTCGGCTATTGAATGATTTGATTCAGACTTTAGACAAGGTGCAATCATGACAAAGTCTGTGGGATTGTACTTATTATATATCAAGGAACAGCTCATCAAATAAGGCAATCCTCTGAAACATATGAATTCTCACCTCAAGTTTGGGGAGAAAGGTATAAAAGATCAGTATTCGATGGGGTGAGATCTAATCAACTTCAGAACAAGTTTGATCTTAAAACTACAATTCTACAGTGAAAGTGAAATATTGCGAAGTGTATGGTTAATAGTCGATGATATTTGTTCCTCCTTATTTAATTTCTATAAGTATCTGTAGAGTAATTTATAAACATTTATTTAAGAACCACTGTCATGCATTATTTTGGTAATTTTATAATTTGCCATTACTTTCTCTTCAGCTTATTCAAGGAGAGTGTTTATTACAGTGAGTGATACCACACAGTATTTCAATTGCACTGAATTGGTTTTGAAAGATAACTCAATAAATACAGGTTGATGCTGTAGATGGTTCCTGTCGATATATTTCGTTGACCTGTTCAGACGTGTTATGATGTTAAGTCTTAGGCAGAAAGAGGAAGAAGGTATAAGTAAGGTTCAAGAAACTGAAGACAGACAGATCCCTGGAGATAACAGGAATGAACTCAAACTAGGAAATAGAGAATTTGAAGGGACCATGCAATGTTTATGGAAAACAGGATTAAGGAACCTCCAAGGCATTTTACAGAGGGATAACAAGCAACAGGTCACCAGGGAAAGGGTATGTCTTCTCAGAGCAAAGGAGGGAATTTACACATGGAGCTGGAGGAAGTGGGTGAGGTTCTTAATGAATAAACTGCATTGGGATTTCCAAAGGATTCTGGGTAGTCCAAGATGGAGGACGGGAAAAAGTTGTGACTGTGAGAGCTGCCCCTTTTTTGAGGCATTTTAGGTCTTGGGGGTGATTTCCTCAAATTCCAGGAGCAGCAATTACTGTTTTATTATGCAACTTTGGAGAAAAAAAACCTCAAAACATCGGCACTTTTAAAAGGAAGAAAATCAGACAAAGAAAGTGAGTACATGGTCAGGAGGGCGGGAGGGAAGAAACCTACACTGCTCACTGATATGGATAGGAAGGGTCGAGAGGGATATGGGCCCAGTGTGGGCGAATGGGACGGGATTAGATTAGTATATGGGGTCAGCATGGACGGGTTGGACCGAAGGGTCTGTTTCCATGCTGTACATCTCTATGACTCTATGACATGGTGGATGGTGAGTCTTGTATATTGATATTCTAGAGCATGTCAATATTAAAAAGGAGGTGTTGGGTGTTTTGAAAAGCATTAAGGTAGACAAGTCCCCAAGACCTGATGGAATCTATCATAGAATCCTGAGAGAGGCAGGTGTGGAAATTGCGACGGATTTGTACAAAATATTTGTATCCTTTACAGTCACAGGAGAATTCCCAGAGGACTGGAGAATACTCAATGTTGTTTCTTTCTTTAAGAATTGCAAAACGAATAATTCAGGAAATTAAAGGCCAGATTGGCCTCCTGTTATTCATTGCTTGGACATCACTGTCTGTGCCTGGATGGTACCCTCTGGAAGTCACTCTGTAAAGATCTCCACCCCTCTACCTTGGGGTCTCAGGATCTCAAGGTGTTCCTCTCTTTGGCCAAGGTTTCGGTCCATGTGTAATGGTTTCCTGAATGTGGTTCCTGTGAAGTGCCTTGTGCCATGAAAAGGGATCACTCCATGCAGGCTGTAGTTGGGTTGAAGTGTTATGGAGAACAGGCAGGAAAGTGGAGTTGAGGCCGAGATGAGATCAGCCATGATCGTGTGGAATGACAAAGCAGGCTCGAGGAGCTGAATTGCTGAATATTTAAGGTCTTCAGAGCACAACCAAAGACAGAGCTATCAATTGTCGTGGGTGTCTAACATGGTATCTCACCTCAGATGCATCATGAAGAGGGTGTCCATGTTCAAAGCCAGGAGTTGTGAGTTCATATCCCATTTGGGCTGTTATGTTCTTAAACATGAACTCTGATCAGCACCCTGTGTCTGTTTGATCTCAGTTCCAGTTAATCAGGGGAGATGGTGGTGCAGTGCTAGACCTGGAGTAGGAATCCAGAACACCAAGTTCATGGTATGGGGGAGATGGACTGTAATCCCACCATACAAGGTGGTGAAATCTCAGCTCAGGAGGAGCTTTGTCTGATGGTAACCATATATTGCTATTGAGGTTTGTTAGGAAGCTAACTGGTTCCATATTCTCCTTTCAGGAAGAAAACCTGGTGAGACTACAGACCCACAGCAATGTGGGTGACTCACCCTCTGGGCAATAAATGCTGGCCTAGTCAGAAACATATCGCATTTCCTTCCCTGTAGCTCGGTCACAATCCTGGAACACCCTCCATTGATTCATTGTAGGTTTACCTCCAACAAATGGTCAAAAATCACACCACACCAGGTTATAGTCCAACGGGTCTATTTGAAAACACGAGCTTTCGGAGCATTGCTCCTTCATCAGGTGTAATGAGAGAGGAGGCATCAGACACAGAATGTATAAGTAAAATATCAAAGGGTCATACAAGTGATGTGAATGTATTGAACAAATCCAAAATGGCCGACTCCCTCCTGTTAAATCTTCAATCAGTTCGAAAGGAGATACAGGCAGCACATGGATCGCAGTGGTTCAAAAAGATAGTTCCCCATCACCTTTCAGGGGAAACGAGGGAGAGGCAATAAATGTTGATCGAGCCAGCAATGTTCACGCCCTGGAAATGAATAAAAACAATCCCACAATGGAATAAACCGCCAGGGGAAAAGTCATAGTGTAATGACTTGAAAACATCAAGCCCCAACTTTGGATGGTTTCTATTGTTATGTTTTACATTATCATCCAAAATGCACCAGTCATTGACATAAAGGTTATGATTTGGAGGAGCCGGTGTTAGACTGGGGCGGACAACGTTACAAATCACACAGCACCAGGTTATAGTCCAACAGGTTTATTGGGAAACACTAGCTTCCGAAGAGCTGCTTCTTCATCAGGTGGTTGTGGAGCAGGATCGTAAAACACTGAAGTAAAACTAAAATAATTCTGAACGTACAAATTCACCCCACAAACGTATATGTGTGTGCATGCAGGGGAGACCGAGTGAGTGTGTGCATTTGGGTGTGCGTGGGAGGGGGTGATGGTGTGAGTGACTGTGAGAGTGTGTGTATGTGTATGTGTTTGAGTGTAATGGGGTATCTGTGAGAAGGTGTGCATGTGGGTGTGAGTGTGGGAGCGTGTATATGTATTGTGTGACAGGATGAGTGTGTGTGTGCGTTTGTATGTGTGTATGTGTGCGTGTGTGTGTGTGTGTGTGTGTGTGTGTGTATAGTGCAGTGGGGTCCCCTGTAGTGTGACATGAACCCAAGGTCCCAGTTGAGGCCATCCCCGTGGCTAACAAACGTGGTTATCAGCCTCTGCTCGGCCACTTTTCGTTGTTGCCTGTCCCAAAGCCCACCTTGGAGGATGGTTACCTGAAGGATCGAGGTTGAAAGTCCCTGATCGTTGAAGTGATCTCCGACTGGGAGGGAACACCTCTGTTTGGTGATTGTTACGCGGTGCCCATTCATCTGTTGCCGTAGCCTCTGCTCGGTCTCGCCAATGTACCATGCATTGGGCATCCTTCCCTGCAGCGTCTGAGATAGACAACGTTGGCCGAGTCACATGAGTACCTGCCGCGTACATGGTGGGAGATGTCCCCGTCTGTAATGTTGGTAACCATGGCGACACTCTGACACGTTTTACAGTGTCTGCTGTGACAGGGTTGTTTGGTGTTGTCCTGAAGGCCGGGCAGTTTGCTGTGAACAATGGTCTGTTTAAGGTTTGGTGGCTGTTTAAAGGTGAGAAGTGGAGGGGTAGGGAAGGTCTTGGCGAGGTGCTCATCCTCATCGATAATGTGTTGCAGGCTGTGGAGAATGTGACGTAGTTTCTCAGCTCCTGGTAAGTACTGGACAATGAAGGGTACCCTGTTGGTTGCAGCTCGTGTCTGTCTCCTGAGGAGGTCATTGCAGTTTCTCCCTGGGGCATGTCAGAACTGGCGATTGATGAGTTAAGCATCGTATCACAATCTTATCAGGGCATCCTTGTGTACTTCCAAGTGCCCCTCACATTCCCCCTCACCTGACTCTCCCAAAGAGTCAGCATTGACATGATGGGCTTCAGTATATGCAGTCACATTCGAAGATTCATTGATCTGAAATTAAACAGTCAAATGTCTGTTTCACCACAGTCGCCTCATCTGTTGTTCCTTTCCTCACTGAAGCAGGAATTAGCATTGACCCATTTGTCCTTGTCTTTCTGGGACCATTCCTTCAATGCAGCTTTTTGCAACATCTCCACTTTCTCCTTCCCCAGTAACTGCAAATATCTTGAAAGTGCTGCACAAAATAATATTGAGCCCTTTTCTATTTTCCTGTCTGCTCCATTTTCCTCAGACTTGAGTTGTGCAATGTTGGAGTTTGGTGGATTTCTTGTCTGTCCGTTTGGGGACAAATGGGAAGCGAGATTGATTTATCAAGCAGCCAATTTTTTAGCATGAGATGGAAGTTGTAAAAAACAATTAGTGAGAGTATAAACTGAGAAAAACACAATATGAGCCATCAGGGTGCAGTATTTAAAGGCTGCCAGTTTCACAGCACAAATGTAGTCCCAGTGACCTAATGGATACAGCATTGGTGTCTTAAGGCAGCGGTTGGGGGTTCAAGTCCCATCTGGGGTGGATACCCTTTCGTAGCTTGCCATCTTTCATCTTTACTTCTCATCTTCATTATAAATATCCCATGTCTGCATTCAGTTGATGGGAAGTGCTGTCCAACATGAACTTGCACAAAGTTGTCGGGGATCTGCAGGATTGGGTCGAAATTGTCTGAAAGAGACAGCAGAGCCACAATGATGAAGAACTGCTGAGATTCTCTGAGGATGGCATGGTGGCCCGATGGGTTTGGGACTGGATGGAATGCTCTTCAGAGACTGAGTGTGGACTTGATGGGCTGAATGGCTTGTCCCCCTCACTCTCGGGCTTTTATGAACAAGTTTGGAGCAGATGGTCAGAGCTCTGCTGCAGATCCCAGTCAAGACTTTGCTAAGGGACTGGCATCCAGGTGTGTGTTCATATCCTTCTTTTCCCTGACCTTCCAGAATGTTCTGTAGCTTTGGCCAAAGGGGTCATGAGCTGGGTTCACATCATCCAATGGGGTCACATTGCCAGGAGCTAGACAACGGATTTACTCAGACTGACACTTCCAGTCATTGAGTCATAGAGATGTACAGCACAGAAACACACCCTCGGTCCAACCCGTCCATGCCGAACAGATATCCCAACCCAATCTAGTCCCACCTTCCAGCACCCGGCCCATCTCCCTCCAAACTCTTCCTATTCATATACCCATCCAGATGCCTTTTAAACGATGTAATTGTACCATCCTCCACCACTTCCTCTGGCAGCTCATTCCACACTCACACATCACCCTCTGCCTGAAAAAGTTGCCCCTTAGGTCTCCTTTATATCTTTTCCCTCTCACTCTAAACCGAAGCCCTCTAGTTCTGGAGTCCCACCCCAGGGAAAAGACCTTGGCGGTTTACCCTATTCATGCTCCTCATGATTTTATAAACCTCTGTAGGGTCACCCCTCAGCCTCCGATGTTTGGATCTTCCCCTTAGAGGAACTGGTATCAGCTTCCACCGCTGTGACTGTGTGTTCAACCTCATCCGTCCTCTTTTCCAGGTCTCCCAGCTGCTGTTCATGCTTCTGCAGCATGATAGAGATCGGGGCCAGCTTCGCCTCTATCTGCTTCCCCAACATCTCGTGAGATTTCGCGAGCTCCTTCCCCAGGGCCTGGTAGGTAATCGAGTCCGAGGATCCTGCAGGCTGGGCCGGGGGTAAATTGATTTTTCACAATGTCCTGGGACTCCACAACCTTTTCAGAGTCCCAGGATATCGCGATGGTCCGGACTGGGCGGGATAGAAATTCTTCCCCCTTGTGCTGTGGTGCGAAGCTCTGCAACATGATCGCCATCTTGGATCCCCAGAGTGCAGTGAGAGAATAAAACTCAGAAAAACACACAATGAGAGGTCAGGGTGCAGTATTTAAAGGCTGCCATTTTATTTGTCATATATGTAGCCCCAGTGGCCTACTGGATAAGGCACTGGCTTCCGAAGTCAGGGATTGTGGATTCAAGTCCCACCTGGGGTATCTGACTTTTCATAGTATGTCCTTTCGCTCTCACCTACTTTGCAAATGTTTGCATTCAGTTGATGGGATGTGATCTTGCACAAAACTTTTGGGGATCTGCAGGATTGGGGCAAAATTGACAGCACAGTCACAAGGGCTGAAAACCGGTTGAGATTCCCCTGGGAATGGCATGGTGGCTCAGTGGGTAGCACTGCTGCCTCACAGTGTCAGGGACCGGGCCTTGATTCCTCCCTTGGGTGTCTGTTTGTGTCGAGTTTGCACATTCTCTCCATGGGGTACTCCGGGTGCTTTGGTTTCCTCCCACAGCCCAAAGATGTGCAGGTTTGGTGGATTGGCTCTGGGGAATGCAGGGTGAGAGGATCGGGGTTGGGCCTGGATGGGATGCTCTTCAAAGGGCCAGTGTGAATGTGATGGGCTGAATGGCCTGCCCTCCTCACCCGAGGGCTTTTATGAACAATTTGGAGCAGATGGTCAAAGCACCACCGCAGTTCAAGGCTTTGTGAAGGGACTGACATCCAGATGCATGTCCCTCTCCTCCTTTTCCCTGATCTTCCAGAATGTTCTGTGGCTTAGGCCAATGGGGTCACATCATCCAATGGGATCACACCAATACCCTTCACTGTTGTCATGCCAGGAGCTATAAAGTTGATTGACTCAGGCTGACACTTCTCCAATATACAACCCACAGTCTGGTTGGAACTGGTTCTTCTTGAATCTTTGTAACTCTTTGATCTTAGCTGCACTGTTCTCTGGAGCTGATAGCTGCTGTTTAATTTAGTTTGGCTAGACCTGGAGTAGGAATCCAGAACACCAAGTTCATGGGGTGGGGGAGATGGACTGTAATCCCACCATACAAGGTGGTGAAATCTCAGCTCAGGAGGAGCTTTGTCTGATGGGAACCATATATTGCTATTGAGGTTTGTTAGGAAGCTAACTGGTTCCAGTGTCATGGCATGTAATATTAAACAAATTGAGCTGAAGTCTTTCATCTTTTAGAATGATCATGTTAGTTTCAGTTCCTTGTTATGTACATCCCAGACCTTTGTTAAAGTTACATTCTCAAGAGAGTTTTAACAATCGGTGCCATCTCAGCTCAGATAATGCATTGAAGATGTGAGGTTAAAATCTGTCTGTGTCCCAATGTTCGGTCAGACTGATTCTGTTTCTAAAGTGGCATTTATAGAATGTGACATGGTTTTATGCAGTTTTTGAGCAAAACAAAACATAATTCTGAACGTACAAATTCACCCCACAAACGTATATGTGTGTGCGCGCAGGGGAGACCAAGTGAGTGTGTGCATTTGGGTGTGTGTGGGAGGGGGCGATGGTGTGAGTGTCTGTGAGAGTGTGTGTATGTGTATGTGTTTGAGTGTAATGGGGTATATATCTGTGAGAAGGTGTGTGTGTGGGTGTGAGTGTGGGAGCGTGTATGTGTATTGTGTGACAGGAGGAGTGTGTGTGAGTGTGTGTGTGTGTGTGTATAGTGCAGTGGGGTCAGAGGGGATGGCTGTTTTAATATGTTGAGGGTGGGTTTGTGGTTGAGTGAGGTGCTGTGGTGTCCATCCTTGATGGAGATGCATGTGTCCAAGAATGAGACAGATACTAAACAGTAGTCCATGGTGAGTTTGATGGTGGGATGAAACTCGTGAAATGTTGGTGAACATAAATATTGGGAGAGTGCAGCATTGTTCTGACATGAACACAACCAAGGTTGAGGGGATCAATTCTCCTGACATGGCCCCAGAAGCACGTGTTGTCCCAGTGACCTAACAGCTCCATCTCTGATCTTCTAAGCTACTGCCTGTGGTTTACATCCCTTCTGGGGATACTTTCAATGTAAACATTCTCTCCAATTAAAACCCTCTCACTGCATTATCTCCATTCAAATTAAGTTAATCTCTGACCTGCTGTCTTTAAAACTCTGCATGGCTGCTTTGAGATCATCGAACTGTACAAACATTGAGCTTGATTGACCTCTATACTGTTCTGTTGGCATTTAACAGGAAAAAATGCAGGTGAAATAAAGTTATTCCACACTCAATAATTTATATTTACATTGAATGAGTTGGACCAAGATAACAGTGACCCTAAAGGTGGAAGATTCATTGAAAATATTTGATTTGCAAGTAATGACAGGCACAGTGAAAAGTTTGTCTTGTGAGCAATACAGGCAGCTCACAGAGTTAAGTAGCATAGATAAGTAAATAATAGGGAAACAGCAGCAGGAACAAAAACACAGGTACAGGCGAATACTAAGAGTCTGTGAGACCGTTCGGTATTCTAACAACAGTAGGGTAGAAACTGTTTCAAAACCGGTTGGTGTGTGTGTTCAGGCTTCTGTACCTTCTCCCCGATGGTAGAGGTTGTGATTGTCTGGGCCGAGTTCACCACTCTCTGTAACCGTCTCCGATCTTGAATAGTATAGTTGCCATACCAGCTAGTGAGCAGAAGGGCTTATGCCCGAAACATTGATTCTCCTGTTCCTTGGATGCTGCCTGACCTGCTGCGCTTTTCCAGCAACACATTTTCAGCATACCAGGTAGTGATACATCCAGATAGAATGCTGTCGATGGTGCACCTATAAACGTTGGCAAGGGTATTCGCTGTCAGTAATATCCGATGTTCTGGAGGGATCGGTGTTGAAGGGTTGGTTTGTTGATGAGAGTGTGATGAGAGCTGGCTTCCAAAAGCAACCTCTCCAACCGCACTCTCAGGAATCTCGTCCCCATCCAGAAACAGCAGCCCCTTGATCACCACCTTCAACATTCAATCCTGCAGATCCCCGAAAATCTTGTGCAAGATCATGTTGGATACCACTGACCATCAACTGAATGTGGAGATGGGGTTTCTTCCAAAATAGGTCAGAAATAGAGGATAAGCGACAGAGATACCCCAGATGGGACTTGAACCCACAATCCCTGGCTTAGGAGGCCAGTGCCTTATCCATTAGGCCACTGGGACCACAACTGCCATGGCAGCCTTTAAGTACTGCATCCTGACCTCTCATTGTGTGTGTTTCTGTGTGTTGTGCTCTCACTAATTGGTTCTTACCCCTTCCATCTCATGCCACATTGTTGGCTGCTTGATAAATTGATCCCGCCTCCCATTTCTCCCCAAATGGACAGATGAGAAATCAACCAAACTCCAATTTTGCACATCTCAAGTCTGCGGAAAATGGAGCAGACAGGAAAATAGCAAAGGGCTCAATGTTATTTTGTGCAGCACTTTCAAGATATTTGCAGTTACTGGGGAAGTTGGAAGTGGAGATGTTGCAAAAAGCTGCATTGAGGACAAATCAACAGAATCTTAGCGGGCATTCAGACCATTGTGGCTGTGCTGTCTCTTTCAGACAATTCACCCCAAGATCTCCCAAATCCTGGAAGTACCTTGTGAAAGTTTCTATTTAACAGCATTTGCCATGATCTCAACATAGGCACAATGATTTTTAACAGAGTAGTTAAAAAATCCAGTCAATTTGGATTGAGATGAAGTTGACATGGGATGAAAATCAGCCACTGCAAAGACCAGGCTTAAAAATGAAATCCCAGCTTTCAGAGGCCAGTGCCATAGCCATTAGGCCACGAGGGCACTATATTGGCAGACCACTGGAAACAGTTGACCTCAAATGAGTGCGACAGCCAAACACACTCCCAGATCTGTGACAACACACTGAGGGACGCACTAAAGATTCAGGCAGCTGCTGCCAAGGTGTAACAGGAAAACAACACAGTCTCAGGTCTTTCTGACAAATGATCACATCGTCCTTTCAGTTCTCAGACCCTCTTGGTGCCTGACACTGAACAGAGATCGTTTTCTGCCCAAGTACAAAATGCCTTTCTTTCCACAACGATACAGAGGGTTTGAGAAATGTCAATATTCCAATGGTTTGTTGGTTCTTTTCTCTCTGCATAGACTGTACACAACTGATTTAGAACCTTTGTATGCATTTCCAAATGATGTTACAAACTGTTTCAAGACATTGTTAATAAAATCACGTTGGGGGGATCCAAGATGGTGGCGACCCAGCAAGTCTGTGTCTATAGTGCTCTTCCCAAGACTTTGGTAAAGTGGGTCACCCACCCCCACCACACTCACCAAATCATTTATAATACCTGTTAAATTTAACTAGTTGCTATTCCTGATGAAGGGCTTTTGCCCAAAACGTCGATTTCGCTGCTCGTTGGATGCTGCCTGAACTGCTGTGCTCTTCCAGCACCACTAATCCAGTCATTACATTTAAATAGTCTAATATTTCTTAAAGATGACCAAAGGGAAGGGAGCCCGCAGCTCTCAGCAAGCAGGACCCCCTCCCCCACCCTCTCCCTCTTCAGCTGCAGCAGAGACGTCCACAGCCGCCCCGGGGGACTTACCTACAGTAACAGGTCTTGTGGAGATGATCTCCAAACTGGACGCGAAGATCGACGCCTTTATCGAGGAGTCCTGAAATCGATGGGACTCACTCTCGGCCACGCTGCAGAAGCACGACTGAGACATCCAGGAAATTGAGCGCCGAGTCGGAGGGGCAGAGTTAAAGGCCGCGACCTCCGAAACTACAGCGCAATCGGCCGTGGATCAGGTCCAGACTCTCGAACAGCGAGTACGGACCTTAGAGAATTACATTGATGACCTCGATAATCGAGGTCGTCGGAAAAATATTCGTTTGCTGGGCCTTCCCGAACGGAAAGAGGAAGGCCAGCTTACAGCATTCCTGGAGCAGTGGCTGCCACAGCTTTTAAATCTGGAAGCTGGATCAGGCCAGGGAAGGGTAAAATGGGCCTACTGGGTCACAATACGCGGGCACGGCTCAAACCAGCGCCCACGCCCGGTCCTGTTCCGGCTGCAGAACTATAGGGAGAGGCAGATACTCCTGGAAGCTTCTAGAAATCTTGGAAAAAAACCCCAAGCTATGATCTATAAAGGATTCAAGATCATGTTATTCCAGGACTTTTCCCCAGCTCTGGTCCGAAAGAGGAAGGCATTCGGCGAGGCGAAGAAGCGTTTCAGGGACTTAAATATTCAGTACTCCTTACGCTACCCAGCGACGCTACGCTTTAACCATGAAAGATCCATATATAACTTCGGATCACCAGAAAAGGCTAAGGAATTCTTGGACTCTCTTAGATAAACTGTAAGAGATAATGGATGTTGGTTTGCCCTTCCCCCCACTTTGGTTTATATCCCCCCTTTTTTTCTTCTTTTTTCTTACCTTACTGTTTAATATTATCATGGGGGGTGGGGAGAGGGATTTGATTTTCTCCCCCCCTCCTTTGGGGTTGTTTCCTTTTATTACTTTATGTATATATGTGGGTATGTGTGTATATGTATATATATATTTATATATAAATAAGCTGGGGGATTTGGTTAGTGTTGGTGGGGGGAGGTGGTTACCTTATTCTATTTTACCTCTGTCTTTAGGAGCGGGGTTGTTTCTCCCTTGTTATTTTGTATTATTATATTTAATTATTATTTGTTGAGGTTGTAATTTTATAGTTATATATTTATATATAGTATTAACATTCCCAAATATATCCAGGTGTTGGTGTGGGCGGGGGTAGGGTGCTCACTGTTAACTCTAGCTTTGTATTATATCTGAATTCTCCTCATTTTATTGAGGAGCGCGTCGGTTGGGAGAGGATATGATGGACTTTTGGAGAGGAAGTGACACCCCCTGGGAACAAGGGGGAAAATCTCCACTTAGGTATGTTTTATTTTTTTTAAATTTAGAAATAGTTTTTTATTATACTGTTGTGAGTGTGTTAGAGAGCCTTTATTTTTGTAAATTTTATATGCTCTATGCTCGGGATGTTCTAGATTGGGCTTACCCTCCCGAGGGGTCTCGAATTTGCCCGGATGATTATGGTTGATCAGTCGGTTAAGTGGTGCACCTGGAATGTCAAGGGGAGTAATTCACCAGTCAAAAGGAAGAAAATATGATCAAATCTTAAGAAAGAAAGAGTCGATATAGCTCTCCTGCAGGAGACACACCTGTCGGATAAAGAACACTTGAAATTACGACAGGGTGGATTTGATCAGGCCTTTTTTTCTTCTTTTAGCTCAAAAAGCAGGGGAGTTGTTATTCTTGTTCGGAAGAATTTCCCTTTCAAAATTCTAAATCAGATAAAAGATGAATCTGGACGATATATTTTGATCAAAGCCCTCATAAATGGAGAAGAATATGGGATTTTAAATTTGTACTGTCCCCCGGCACACCCTTTTAATTTTATAACGGAAGCTTTTTCAAAATTGATGGCTTTTGGTGCCCGTCATACAATTATAGGGGGAGACTTTAATTGTATTATGGATCCGGAAATAGATAGGATTCCCAAAAGTACTGTAGGAGTATCTCCCAGATCTAGACAATTGGTGGATCTGGACAAAGAATTAGGATTAGTAGATGTATGGAGATGTCTTCATCCACAGGGCAGAGATTTTTCTTTTTATTCCAATCCACATAAATGCCATACCAGAATTGATATGTTTTTTGCCCCCTCAATTTTTTTAAATTCTATATCATCCTGTAAAATAGGTAGTATAGCAATTTCCAACCACGCTGCTGTATATATGGAAACTAAGGCGAGGAACAATGGGACATTGGCGTATGGACCCCTTCCTAATGAAAGACAGTTAATTTGTAAAGTACTTCTCTCATGAATTTAAAACTTTTTTAGAAATTAATTCAGGTACGGCTAGCAACCCATCAATGATGTGGGAGACCATCAAAGCTTACACGCGAGGTTTGATCATCTCCTATTCAGCGACCCAGAAAAAATTGAAGGGAGAACAACAGAGTCTGCTCAAAGCTCGCTTAAAAGCAGCTGAAACAGCATACGCCGATAGACCTTCTATATTCAAATTGCAAAGGATTACGGCTCTGAGGACAGCTCTAAACACCACACTTACCCAAACAGGTAAGAGGGAAATATTATTTGCAAAACAAAGGTTATATGAATATGGCGACAAACCGGGCAGATACTTCGCATTTCTTGCAAAGACAAGGAAGGCCCCTCAGACTATTAGGTCTATCAAGGAAAGTACGGGTATTTTGACTCATGATCATAAAAAGATTAATGCGATCTTGAGAGAATTTCATTCTGAGTTATAGAAATCGCAGGATTGTGAAGATAGGACTAGGAGGATGCAGTAATTTTTAAAAAATTTTGACCTTTCCGGGCCTAACTCCGGAACAGGTATTGGTCCTAAATGCTCCTCTAACAGTCCAAGAAATACTTGATGCAATTAGGCAACTTCAGAGCGGTAAGGCACCTGGCCCAGATGGTTTTCAAGCTGAATTCTATAAAGAATTTACAGAAATATTGGCTGGTCCACTTATGGACATGTATAACTATGCATATAGTCAGGGCTGTCTCCCGCCTTCGCTGAAAGAGGCAAATATTTCTCTTATTCTTAAAAAAGGAAAGGATCCAGAAGATTGTACGTCATATAGACCAATATCCTTGCTAAATGTAGATTTTAAAATCCTTTCGAAAACGTTAGCACTGAGACAAGAAAGGGTACTGCCACATATTATAAAGGAGGATCAGACGGGGTTTATTAAGGGCCGTAGATCATCCAATAATATTAGAAGGGTTTTGAATATGATTCAAGCCTGTCATCAGGGAAAGATACCAGGAGTAGTAGTTTCATTAGACGCGGAAAAGGCATTTGATAGGGTTGAATGGTCATATTTGTTTTACACATTGGAAAGGTTTGGCGTTGGACAGGTCTTTACCAAATGGGTCTCAACATTGTATAGTGATCCCAAAGCAGTTGTGGTTACCAATGGATTAGGTTCGGATAGCTTCAGTGTGGGTAGGGGCTGCCGCCAGGGATGTCCTCTCTCGCCATTGTTATTTACGCTAATAATTGAACCACTAGCAGAAGCTATACAAGCTGATCCTAATATAACGGCCCCGAGGATTGGTACAGGTAAACATAAAATTACCCTTTATGTAGATGATGTTCTTTTATTCCTCAGTAATCCTCTGATGTCCGTACCTCGCCTAATCCAAGTTATTAATACATTTAGTGCATTCTCAGGCTATAAAATTAATTTTTCAAAATCGGAGGCTATGCCACTGGGTGGCCTTGCTATGCTACCCCACTTAGTGAACGGATCCCTTTTTCCCTTTCGTTGGTCCCTGGAGGGTTTCTTATACTTAGGCATTTTTATTACCCCAGTATTTGGTCAGTTGTATAAGGCTAATTTTGTGCATTTACTGGAAAGGATAAGGCAGGACCTCCAGCAATGGGGAGACCTTCCAATTTCCTGGTTGGGTAGAATGGCACTAATTAAAATGAATGTTCTCTCCCGTCTCCTATATCCTATGAGAATGCTTCCGGTGATGCTGCCGAGGATGGCTCTACGTAAATTATATAGCAGGCTGGGTTCCTTTATCTGGAATCATAGACGGCCCCTCATTAAGCTGAAGAAGCTACAGCTTCCACAGACAAGGGGAGGACTGGACTTCCCAGATTTTAGGAAATATCAGTTAAGTTCCCTATTAAGTTACATAGCTGATTGGGTCTTGTCTGATCCACAATCAATCTGGTTGGACATCGAGGCTTCTCAAGTAAAATACCCACTTATTTACCTCTTATTTTCAGACAAGAGGAAAATCATTACAGATCACTGTAAAAACCCTATAATACTAAACACAATTAAGGCTTGGAATATAATGCGGCAAAATGAGGGTAAATCACATAAAACATCCCCCTATGCCCCGATAGTGGGAGCGTGGGGATTCCAACCGGGGTTTACAGATGCCACTTTTAAACTCTGGAGATCCAGGGGTATCTCATGTCTAGGGGACCTATTTAAGGATGGGGTCCTGATGTCTTTTGAACAGCTGCGTCAGAAATTCAGATTACCTAATGGAGACCTGTTTCGATACTTCCAAATTCGAGATTATATACAGAAGAAGACTACGTTATTAGATCATCTTTATAAATCAGATAGAGAATGTAATGTTCTACGACCAGTGGGGATATCTTCCGTCAGCACTATTTATCATTTACTACATGATGAAGTATCGGGAGATATGGACAATCTGCTTAAAACGTGGGATCAGGATTTGGGACTAGAAATCTCTATAGAAATGTGGAATAATATTTGGGAAAATGCTAGAAGAATTACTATCTGTAACATAACCCAGGCTATCCAGAGGAAGATACTTCATAGGGCCCATATAGCACCGGTTCGATTGGCAAAATTTAAGGCAGGAGCATCTCCAATGTGTCCCAAATGTAAAATAGAGGTGGGCACTCTTGTACATTGCCTATGGACCTGTCATAAGATCCGTAGATATTGGACTAAAATAGCAAGCACCCTGGCAGAAATTTTAGGAACGGAAATTACAGTGGACCCTGTATCTCTCCTTTTGGGCTTTTCGAACTCTCCCTCCCTGGACATGTACGGGAAGAGACTATTTTCTATTCTCTCTTTCTGGAAAAATATTTTGGTGAACTGGGTGGCTGAGGGCTCCCCTGGACTTTCAAATTGGAACAGATTAATTATGGAATGTATTCCCCTTGACTTCCTTACAAATATGGTACACTGAAAGACCGAATTATTTTATAAAATATGGCAGCCTTTCTTGAATTACATAAATACAGATATTTCGGCTATCCTAACAAGGGCTTTTATTTAATTGAGATTACAAACCTGGCTGCTCCGGGGCCCCTTAGGAGAGGAACCCTGCACGAATACGGGTTTTATTACATTTGATGTTAACACATTCCGAGCATGTAAGAGACTTTAATATACACTCTGGTTAGTTGTAGGTTAGATTAGTAGAAAGTTGAGTTTGTTTTTTATTTATTTTTCGGTATTTTTTTTCCTTTTGTTAAATTTTGGCTATTGTATATTTGATTTAATTGTATATCAATTTTTGTATTTGAGAGTTTTGTTTATTTTTGTAAACTTGTAAAAATGTTAAATTTCTAATGAAAATATCTATAAAAAAAATAAAATCAAGTTGACTCCAGGAATTCTTCCAAGATGTCAGCAATGATCCCAATGAGCCAACCAAGGAACGGGAACAGTCATCAGAGAGATCCATCGTGGAGCGACCAAAGAAGGAGTCGATTTGTATCCCTGCGGAGGGCCGCTGTCCTGACCTTGAGATGTATGCTCAACCGTCAGGAGATGGGTGAATGTCAGATTTAAAAATCACACAACACCAGGTTAGAGTCGAACATGTGGAAGCACTAGGTTTCAGAGCACTGCTCCTTCATCAAGTGGTTGTGGAGAATAAGATTGCAAAACACAGAATTTATAGCAAATGTTTACAGTGTGATGCAACTGAAATTGTATCTTGAGAAAGACCTGGATTGTTTGTTAAGTCTCTCATCTTTTAGAATGCCCAGGTTGGTTTTCGTTCTTTCATATGTAAATTGCAAATCTTTTATCAAAAGTTACATTCTTAAGTGAACTTTAACAATTGGTGTCATGTCGGCCCAGATGATGTATTGAAGGTGTGAGCTCCCCTGTGTGAGGCTGTCTGTGCCACAATGGTCAGACTGATTCTAATCTAATAAACAGATTTACAGCATCATACATGATTCATACAGTTTTTGAGCAAAATAAAATGTAATTCTGTAAGTACAAGTTCATCACACAAACTTATATGTGTGTGTGTATGTGTGTGGGTATGTGTGTTTGTGCGTATGTGTGTATATGTGTGTGTGTATATGTGTGTGTGGGTGTGTATGTGTGTGTATATGTGTGTGTATATATGTGTTGGTGTGTATGTGTGTGTATATGTGTGTGTGTATGTGTATGTGTGTGTATGTGTGTGTGGGTGTGTGTGTGTGGGTGCGCGCGCGTGTGTGTATGTGAGTGTATGTGCGTATGTGTGTGTATATGTGTATGTGTGAGTGTGTGGGTGTGGGTTTGTGGGTGTATATGTATGTGTATATATGTGTGAGTATGTGTACGTGTGTGTATGTGTGTATGTGCATATGTATGTGTGTGTAAGTGGGAGTGCATGTGTATATGTGTATGTGTGTGTGTTTATGTATATGTGTGTATGTGTGTGTGTGTGAGTGTGTGTCTATTGTATGTTTGTGTGTGTGTATGTGTGTATATGTGTGTGTGTGTATGTGTGTGTGTGTGTGTGTATGTGTGTGTGTGTGTGTATATGTGTGTGTGTGTATGTGTGTGTGTGTGTGTGTATGTGTGTGTGTGTGTGCGTGTGTGTGTGTGTGTGTGTATGTGTGTGTGTGTGTGTGTGTGTGTGTGTATGTGCGTGTGTATGTGCGTGTGTGTGTGTGTGTGTGTGTGTAGGTGAATGGGGTCCCCTGTAATGTCCCAGTTGAGGCCATCTCCATTGTTCCCAAACTTGGTGATCAGCCTCTGCTCGGCCACTTTTCATTGTTGCCTGTCCCGAAGTCCCCCTTGGAGGAAGGTCCGAGGTCGAATGTCCCGAATTGCTGAAGTGTTCTCTGACTGGGAGGGAACACTCCTGTCTGTTGACACTCAGAACAGCCCCACCCCCCCACCCCATATACACACACACACACACACACACACACACACACGCACACACACACACACACATGCACACACACACACACACACACACACACACACGCACGCACACACATACACACACACATGCACACACACATGTACACATGCACACACATGCCCACGCACGCACGCACACACGCACACACATACACACGCCCACACGTGCATGCACACACGCGCGCACACACACACGCACACACGCACAGACACGCACACACACGCACACATGCACACACGCGCACACGTGCGCACACACACACACACACATATAAGCACATATAAATTTGTGGGGTGAATTTGTATTTGCAGAATTACATTTTACTTTGCGCAAAAACTGCATGAACTACAGAGCTAAGGGGAGACTTGCGGCAGCTCCCAGAATCAGGTGGCTCAGTGGATAGCACTGCTGCCTCACATTACCAGGGTCCCAGGTCCAATTCCAGCCTTAGATAACTGCCTGTGTGGAGTTTGCACATTGCTCTGGTTTCCTCCCACAGTACAAAGGTGAATTGGCCATGTTAAATTGCCCAAAGTGTTACCTGTTTCCACACTGTCGGTAGTCTAATCCAGAGGAAGGATCTGAAGGCCCTAATTTACGAGGGCTCTAAGCTCATGCCTGTCCAGGACTTCTCAGCGGTGGGAAACCAGAAAAGAAAACCTTACGATGATGAGCCTAAGACATAGGAATGGAAGTAAGGCCATTCAGCCCATCGGGTCCACCCCCCCCATTCAATCGTGAATGATGGGCATTTCAACGCCACTTCGTGCCACTCTCATCGTCACCCATAATTCCTTGCGTAATCAAGAATTTATCAATCTCTGCCCTGAAGACAATTAACGTCCTGGCCTCTGCTGCGCTCCACGGCAATGAATTCCACAGGCCCACCACTCTCTGCCTGAAGAAATGTCTCCTCATTTCCGTTCTAAATTGACCCCCTCTAATTCTCAGGCTGTGCCCATGGGTCCTGATGGAAACACATTCCCAGCATCCACCCTTTCTAAGCCATGTATTATCTAGTAAATTTGTATTAGATCTCCCCTCAACCTTCTAAACTCTAATCAATACAATCCCAGGATCCTCAGCTGTTCATTGTATGTTAAGCCTCCCATTCCAGGGACCATCTGTGTGAATCTCCGCTGGACATGCTCCAGTGCCAGTATATCCTTCCTGAGGTGTGGAGCCCAAAATTGGATACAGTATTTCAAATGGGGCCTAACCAGAGCTTTATAAAGTCTCAGAAGGACATCGCTGCTTTTACATTCCAACCCTCTTGAGATAAATGGCAACATTACATTTGTTTTCTTAACCACGGACCCAACCAGCAAGTCAACCTTTAGAGATTCCTGGCCTACTCTGCCAGTAGGAGGCGGAAGAAGGGTGAGCAGCAACGTCTCCTCGAAGCACGGTTGAAGGCAGCTGAGAAGGCCTACTTTGACAGGCCCTCGTTGGTCAAGTTACAGAGGATTATGGCGCTGCGGTCTGCATTGAATTCCGTGCTCACACAGACAGCAAAGAATGAGCTTAATTTTGCAAAGCAAAGGTTATATGATCATGGAGACAGGCCTGGTAAATACTTAGCATATCTCGCTCGGAAAAGGAGCGCCCCTCAAGCCATAACGGTGATTAGGGAAGGGTCTGGGAACCGAACGTGTGACTCCAAAAAGATTAATGTGTCATTCCAGAGAATTTTCTCTAAGTGAAACCAATCTGAGGTTTGTGAGGCGGGGCGGGCCAAAATGGAGGCTTTATTCAAGGATCTGGAGCTCCTGGGTGTGACCCCTGAACAAGAGTCTTTTCTCAATGTCCCCTTATCAGAGCAAGAGATGCAGGAGACTGTGAAGCAGCTTCAGAGTGGAAAGGCACCCGATCCTGATGGACTTCCCAGCGAATTCTAGAAGGAATTTATAAACATATTGTCAGGCCCGATGTTCAACATGTTTAATGACTCATAGAGCCATGATTGTCTCCAGCAATCTCTGAGAGAGGCCAATATTTCACTTATTCTTAAAAAAGGGAAGGTCCCGGGGGACTGTGCTTTGTACAGGCCCATTTCACTCTTAAATGTGGACTTTAAAATCCTCTCTAATATTCTTGTGTTCAGGCTGGAGACTGTGTTACCTTCTATTGTTAAAGAGGACCAGACGGGCTTCATAAAGGGCCGCAGATCCTCCAATAATGTTAGGAGGCTGCTTAATGTAATTCAAGTGTGTCAACAACAGTCAATATAGGGATTGGTGATTTCTCTAGATACAGAGAAGGCGCTTGACCGAGTTGAGAGGGCGTCTGGGATCTCCCAGACATTAAAAGCAACCAACAATCTTGTCCTCATTCTTTCATCAAATCCAGCAGTTTCAGTACCTCACCTGTTAGCATGCATCTGTGTGTTTCGCACCTTTTTGGGGGACAAGATTAATCTTGCAAAATCAGAGGCTATGCTAATGGGTGGTCTTATGAAAGTGCTAAGTCTTGAGGGTAAATATTGATTCCCATTTAAATGGTCACAGGGGAGTTTTGTGTATTTGAGCATGTTCATTACTCCAGTTCTGAATCGGCTGTTCAAAGCCAATTTTGTTCAATTATTTGACAAAATCAAACAAGACCTTCAAAGATGGAGGCGCTTCTGGTCTCGTGGTTGGGTCGGATAGCGCTTATTATGATGAATATTCTCCCTCGTTTACTATCCCCTATATGGATGCTCCCCCTGATTTTCGATAAGCAAACATTCACGAGACTGAACGGCTGGATCTGCCCCTTTATTTGGCATCGTCAGTGGCCCCTCATTAAATGAGCTAAACTGCAATTGTCTCACAGACTGGGGGGAGTGGATCACCCAGACATTAAAAGCTACCAACTAAGCTCACTTTTATCCTACATGAGTGATTGGGCTTGTGGGGACCCTCTTTCAATATGGTTAGATATTGAAACCTCCCAGGCTAAGGTGACCCCTTACTCGCTTGCTGTGTTTGGACAAAATGAGGACAGTTAGGGAATATTGCCATAACCCAATAGTTATCGATACTGTTAAAGCACGGAGGGCAATTCGGCAGAGGGAAGGCAATCTTGGCAAGACATCTTCTCTTACACCGGGTATGCCGGGTTTTCAACCGGGGATGATAGATTCAGGATCCAAACATTGGGCAGTTAGGGGTGTGTCTTGCGTGGGTGATTTGTTTGAGCGAGACACAATGATGTCCTTCGATCAGTTAGCACGGAATCACAAGCTACCGAACAGGGACCTCTTTTGTTTATTTCAAGTTAGAGATTTTATTCAAAAAAAGACGACTTTTGACTGATCCCACCAAATCTGACATAGAGAGAGGGGTGATTTAGCCCCATATCCTGCAGACCCCACAAAGTTCTGTATTTTTCTGACACAACATCCCACCAAACCCAACACAGACCTGGGGACATTTCCAGGGGAGATGAGAAATCGATTTGACATCAGACAAAGAAGATCAGTCATGAAGACAAAGCTTAAAAGTTAGTCATCCCAGATGGGACATGAACCCATAATCCGAGGCTGAGGAGGCCAGTGCCTTATCCATTAGACCACTGGGGCCACATCTACCAAACTGAAATGGCAGCCTGTAAATACTGCACCCTGAACCTCTCATATTGTGTTCCTCTGTGAGTTTTATCCTCACACTGATTGGTTGTTCCCCTTTCCATCTCACGCTAAATCATTGACTGCTGATAATATTGATCTGACCTCCCATTTCGCCCCAAACGGACAGACAAGAAATCCACGAAACTCCAACTTTGCACATTTGCAGTCTGAGGAAAATGGTGCAGACAGGAAAATAGCAAAGGACTCAATGTTATTTTGTGCAGCACCTTGAAGATATTTGCAGTGAGTGGGGAAGGAGTAAGTGGAGATGTTGCAAACAGCTGCATTGAGGATAAATCAACAGAATCATAGCAGGCATTCAGCCCATTGGGCATGTGCTGTCTCTTTCAGACAATTCACCTCAAGATCTCCCAAACCCTGGAATTACCTTTTGCAAGTTTCTACTAAAGAGCATTTTCCATAATCTCGAAGCAGGCAAGTGATTTTTAACGGAGTAGTTGAAAAATCCAGTCAATTTGGATTGAGATGGAGTTGATATGGGATGGAAATCAGCCACCACAAAGATCAGGCTTAAAAAGTCAACACCCCAACAGGGATTTGAACCTCCAATTCACTCCATCAGAAGCTACAGTCTTACCCATTAAGCCACAAAAACTCAGTGACAATACTCTACTGGGAATAGTTGATCTTAAACGAGTGCTACAGCCGAGCATATTCCAAGATCTGTCACGACACACTGAGGGGAACACTAAAGTTTCGGGCAGCTGCTGCCAAGGTGTAACAGGGAAACAACACAGTCTCAGGTCTATCACAAATTATCACATCGTTCTTTAAATTCTCAGACCCTCTTGGTGCCTGACAATGAACAGAGATCGGTTCCTGCGCAAGTACAAAATGCCTTTATTTTTCGTGACACAGAACTTTGAGAAATGTCAAAATTCCAGTGTTTTGTTGGTTCTTTTCTCTCTGCATAGACTGTACTCAACTGGTTTAGAACCTTTGTCTGCATTTCTATTTGATTTTTTATGAATAAAGTATATTTTTTAAATAAACAAAAATCTGGAGAGAGAGAAGATCTGCCCGAACTTGCGAGATCCCCCTTTGTGGAAGAGAGCCAGCCCTATATCGGGACAGGAAGGCGATTCCAATGGCTCAACATGGATTGTTCCAGTTAATACCCTCGCCTCCTTGACCACAAAGTGAAGTGGGAGATGGCACGGGGCAGGGTGACACTAGGCACATGGACACACAAGATGGCCGCTGAGCCATAAGTTGGCCACTTGGCACACAAGATGGCCGCCGGACCACAATATGGAGAGAGACAGCAGAGCAAACACAGACACTGCCTGGGGCCACCAGAATGCCAGAAAAATGCACTCACAAATGAGTTGATTATTTTAAGGCGGATGGGAGAGACAATACACATGAAGAACATACACTCCCCGCCGAAGGGTCTGGGTCAGACAACACCTTTGATAGAAATGCTAACTGTTAGATACAGCCTCAATACAGAGTGATAATAACCAGGGCTGCAGTAATCGGCCTTCTCAGGAAGAGCGATTAGCGCCCATTACTGCAGCAACGGACTTCCGCGCAGACGCTGAAACTGACAACAACTGCACTGAAATTAACAAAGGCCACGCTGGAACTGACAATAACTGCACCGAAACGATCAAGGATTCTGCAATGTTTACAATAAACAAGCCATGTTACAGAGACAATAACCTCATCACTGACCTATTATATCACAAAATGTATAACAGTATCTTGACCATGTGCTCCGGGTTGAGAGAAGAATCACAGCTGACCACTGTGCTGTTGGTGCTGCTCTCTCCCCGGAGCTCCGGGATTTCCTTGGACAATAAACTCTGTTGGTGAACCCCGACTCTGACTCAGGGGCTGGTGATTTTCAGCAGTTGCCTTCCCACAAATGTTTGTCCAATCTGTGGATGTGGCACTCCAAGTACTCCAACGATAGCCTAACTACCTCACATCTCCATCATAGCCTCCTTGCAATTGTATTCAATATCTTGACTAAGAAAGGTAAGGACCCAAATGCATAGCCACTGCCCCATCAGTTCCAACCTTGAACACCCAGATTTCAATCATTTCCATTGACATATTGGACCTTATCATAAATACCAAACATGCAGGTAATCTGGGGTTCAGCTGGGAATGTTGACAGAATATAGCTTAGACTGACACCAACACAACCAAAACAGAAGTTGCTTTGTCCATAGATTGGTAGCTCTATCCGTTGGAGCCCCAGTGACTTCATGGGTAAGGCACTAACTTCCTAAACCAGAGATTGTGCGCTCAAGTCTTATTTGGTGTTTTGATTTTGTTAAAACCTTCACTGTGCAGCTGATCTTAATCTTGTATGGTCACGGGACCATGGCAACAAATTTGAAATTTGACCAGACAGAAAATTGGCCAAACTAAGTTAAACAGCAGATATCGGCTCGAGAGAACAGTGCAACTAAGATCAAAGAGCTACAAAGATTCAAGAAGAACCAGTTCCAACCAGACTGAGGGTTGTATATTGGAGAAGTGTCAGCCTGAGCCAATCCAATTTATAGCTCCTGGCATGACAACAGTGAAGGGAATTGGTGTGACCACATTGGATGATGTGAACCCAGCTCATGACCGTATTGGCCAAAGCCACAAAAGATTCTGGAAGATCAGATACAGGAGAGGAGGAAAACACACCTGAACGCCAAACCCTGAGCAAAGCCTTGACTGGGTCCTGCAGTGGAGCTCTGACCATCTGCTCCAAACCTGTTCAGAATAATCCTCGGGTGAGAAGGGCAGGCCATTCAGACCATCACATCCACACTGACCCTCTGAAGAGCATCCCATCCAGGCCCAACCCCTATCCTCTCACCCTGCATTCCCCAAAGCCAATCCACCGAACCTGCACATCTTTGGGCTGTGGGAGGAAACCAAAGCACCTGGAGTACCCCATGGAGAGAATGTGCAAACACAACACAAACAGACACCCAAGGGAGGAATCAAAGCCAGGTCCCTGACTCTGTGAAGCAGCAGTGCTCCCCACTGAGCCACCATGCCACCCCCAGGAGAATCTCAGCAGGTTTTCAGCCCTTGTGACTGTGCTGTCTCTTTCAGGGAATTCACCTCAATCCTGCAAATCTTGTGCAAGAAGATGTTGGGCACCACTTCTTATCAACTGAATGCAGACATGGAGATTTTCCCAAAGTAGATTAGAAATCAAGTTGAGAAAGGGTAAGTGACTTACACTCCAGATGGGACTCGAACCCATAATCCGTGGCTGAGAAGGCCAGTGCCATATCCACTAGGCCACTGGGGCCACACAGCCGGATGGAAATCACAGCCTTTATGTACTGCACCCGACCTCTCATACTGTGTGTTTCTGAGTGTGAAACTCTCACTGATTGTTTTTGACCCCGACCATCTCATGCTAAATTGCTGGCTGCTTGATTAATCAATCTCACGTCCCATTTGTCCCCAAACGGACAGACGAGAAATTAACCAAACTCCAATGTTGCACAACTCAAGTCTGAGGAATATGGAGCAGATGAGAAAATAGCAAAGGGCTCAATGTTATTTTGTGCAGCACCTTGAAGATATTTGCAGTTAGTGGGGAAGGAGTAAGTGGAGATGTTGCAAAAAGCTGCATTGAGGACAAATCAACAGAATCATAGCAGGCATTCAACCCATTGTGGCTGTGCTGTCTCTTTCAGACAATTCACCCCAAGATCTCCCAAATCCTGGAATTATCTTGTATAAGTTTCGAATAATCATCGTTAAAAATCAGACAACACCAGGTTGTCGTCCAACAGGTTTATCTCAAAGTACTAGCTTTCGGAGCGCTGCTGCTTCATCAGGTGGTTGAGGAGTATAAGATTGTAAGACACAGAATTTATGGCAAAAGTTTACAGTGTGATGTCACTGAAATTATATATTGAAAAAAATGTGGATTGTGTGTGAAGTCTCTCAACTTTTAGAATGACCAGGTTGGTTTCAGTTCTTTCATGTGTAAATCACAAAATGTTTTTCATTGCCAAGTGAAATGGCAAGCTGTCCAATAAAAGCTAAATGCTGTGAATGCTGGAAATCTGAAACAGAGAAAATGCCGGAGATATCATGACTCAAAAACATGATTGAGTTTTCTGAAAAAGTCACAAAGAGGATTGTTGAGGGAAGAGTGGTGGATGTGATCTATATGGACTTCAGTAAGGAGTTCGACAAGGTTCCCCATGGGAGGCTGATCAGCAAGGTTAGATCTCATGGAATACAGGGAGAACTAGCTATTTGGATACAGAACTGGCTCAAAGGTAGGAGACAGAGGATGGTGGTGGAGGGTTGGTTTTCAGACTGGAGCCCTGTGTCCAATGGAGTGCCAAAAGAATCAGTGCTGGGTCCACTACTTTCCGTCATTTATATATATGTTAGTATCATTATGAGGTATCATTAGTAAGTTTGCAGATGACACCAAAATTGGAGGTGTAGTGGACAGCAAAGAAGGTTCCCTCAGATTACAACGGGATCTTGATTAGAAGGGCCGATGAGCTGAGGAGTGATGGGTGGAGTTTAATTTAGATCAATGTGAGGTGCTGCATTTTGGGAAAGCAAATCTTAGCTGGGCTTATAGACTTAATGGGAATGTCCCAGGGAGTGTTGGTGAACAAAGAGACCTTAGAGTGCAGGTTCATAGCTCCTTGAAAGTAGAGTCGCAGATCAATAGGATAGTGAAGAAGGCGTTTGGTATGCTTTCCTTAATTCTAAATCAGTTGTGTACAGTCTATGCAGAGAGATAAGAACCAACAAAACATTGGAATGTTGACATTTCTCAAAGCTTCTGTATCATTGTGAACAAAAAGGCATTTTGTACTTGGGCAGGAACCGATCTCTGTTCATTGTCAGGCACCGAGTGGGTCTGAGAATTGAAAGATTGATGTGATAGTTTGTCAGAAAGACCTGAGACTGTGTTGTTTCCCTGTTACACCTTGGCAGCAGCTGACTGAAACTTGAGTGTATCCCTCAACATGTCATCTGAGATGTTGGAACATGCTGGGCTGTAACACTCATTTGATGCCAAGACTTTACACTGGCAAATGACTATGTGTGCCCTCGTAATATATTGGGTAAACCACGGACCTCCTAAGTGTGGGATTGTGAGTTTAATTTCCCTCTGGGCTGCTTACGTTTTAAGCTTGGTCTTTGTAGCTGACTTTTGTTCCATGCCAACTTCATCACGATCCAAATTGACTGCAATTTTCAACTACTCTGTTCAAAATCACTGTGCCTGTGTTGAGATTATGGTGAATGATGTGAAATAGAAACTTGCAGAAGGAAATTCCAGGATTTGGGAGATCTTGGGGAGAATTGTCTGAAAGAGACAGCGCAGCCACAATGGGCTGAATGCCTGCTAAGATTCTGTTGATTTAGAACATACTACATAGAACATAGAACAGTACAGCACCGAACAGGCCCTTCTGCTCATGTTGTTGTGCCGACCATTGATCCTCATGTATGCACCCTCAAATGTCTGTCACCATATGCATGTCCAGCAGTTTCTTAAATGTCCCCATTGACCTTGCTTCCAGAACTGCTGCTGGCAACGCATTCCATGCTCTCAAAACTCTCTGTGTAAAGAACCCGGCTCTGACATCCCCTCTATACTTTCCTCCAACCAGCTTAAAATTATGACCCCTGGTGTTAGCCATTTCTGCCCTGGGAAATAGTCTCTGGCTATCGACTCTATCCATGCCTCTCATTATCTTGTATACCTCAATTAGGTCCCCTCTCCTCCTCCTTTTCTCCAATGAGAAAAGTCCGAGCTCAGTCAACCTGTCTTCATAAGATAAGCCCTCCAGTCCAGGCAGCATCCTGGTAAACCTCCTCTGAACCCTCTCCAAAGCATCCACATCTTTCCGATAATAGGGCGAACAGAACTGGACGCAGTATTCCAAGTGCGGTCTAACCAAAGAAAGCATTTGTCCTCAATGCAACTTTTTGCAACATCTCCACCTAATTCTTCCCCACTAACGGCAAATATCTTGAAAGCGTTGCACAAAATAACATTGAGCCCTTTGCTATTTTCCTGTCTGCTCCATTTTCCTCAGATGTGAGTTGTGCAATGTTGGAGTTTGGTTGGTTTCTTGTCTGTCCGTTTGGGGACAAATGGGAAGCGAGATTGATTTATCAAGCAGACAATTTTTTAGCCTGAGATGGAAGTTGTAAAAAACAATTAGTGAGAGTATAAAACTGAGAAAAACACAAGATGAGCCATCAGGGTGCAGTATTTAAAGGCTGCCTGTTTAGCAACCAACATGTATCCCCAGTGGCCTAATGGATAAGATTTTGGGATTTCTAAGCCTGGGATTGTGGGGTCAAATCCCATCCTGAATGACTAACTTTCATAGGTTTCCCTCTTTGAACTTTACTTCTAGTCTACATTATAAACATCCCCATGTCTGCATTCAGTTAATGGGATGTGGTGTCCCATGTGACGTTACACAAGTCTTTTGGAGATCTGCAGGATTAAGGCTGAATTCCCTGAAAGAGACAGCACAGTCACAATGGCTGAGAACCTGCTGAGATTCTCCTGGGAATGGCATGTTGGCTCAGTGGGTAACACTGCTGCCTCACAGCATCAGGGACCTGGCTTTGATTCCTCCCTTGGGTGTCTGTTTGTGTTGAATTTGCACATTCTCTCCATGGGGTACTCGGAGTGCATTGTGTTCCTCCCACAGCCCAAAGATGTGCAGGTTCGGTGGATTGGTTTTGGGGAATGCAGGGTGAGAGGATAAGGATTGGGCCTGAATGGGATGCTCTTCAGAGGCTGAGTGCGGACTTGCTGGGGTGAATGGCTTGTCCCCCTCACTCTCGGGCTTTTATGAACAAGTTTGGAGCAGATGGTCAGAGCTCTGCTGCAGATCCCAGTCAAGGCTTTGCTAAGGAACTGGCATCCAGGTGTGTGTTCATATCCTTCTTTTCCCTGATCTTCCAGAATGTTCTGGAGCTTTGGCCAAAGGGGTCATGAGCCGGGTTCACATCATCCAATGGGGTCACATTGCCAGGAGCTAGCTAGTCTGAATGGCTTGCTCCCACCCCACTCTAGGGCTTCTCTGAACAAGTTTGGAGCAGATGGTCAAAGGCCCAGTCAAGGCTTCGTGAAGGGACTGGCATCCAGGTGTGTGTCCCTATGCTCCTTTTCCCTGATCTTCCCGAATGTTCAAATCAACATCATCACATTAAAGATATTTTGTTCTTGTCTTCATGAGAAGGGATTTGCCTTCAAGAGCACAAAGGGTTTGGATGTTGTCTCTTGAGGTTTGCTGATGAAACCGTTGATGTGCAGGGCCAACTGCAGATAATGGCAGAAACACTCTCCAGTGGTGACTGTCAGCGTTACCAGTCGTGAAGACTTCATCCAAGAAACTGACGGTGATCTTGACCGCAGTCTCACCACGGCCTGCAAATCACAATCGGCTTAACCAGACTCAAGAACTAAAGAGAAACCAAGAACATCTCACTGATATTACCATGACGGTTGGTCACAGCAAAGGATCAACAGCGAGACCGCAAAAACACATTTCATATCTGTCTGTGCTGGAACTTTCTGCTGTCTTTCTCCATTGAAATAACATCCAGCTGCTTTATTCTTCCGACCAAAGTGCATGACCTCACACATTCCCACATTGTCTTTCATTTGCTGAGTTTTTGGTTACTCCCTTAACCCATCCATCTCCCTCTGTAAACTCTGTGAGTCAGCCTCAGCAGTTGCCTTCCCACAAATGTTTGTCCAATCTGTGGATGTGACACTCCAAGTTCTCCAACGATGTCCTAACTACCTCACATCTCCATCATAACCTCCTTGCAATTGTATTCAATACCTTGACTAAGAAAGGTAAGGGCCCAAATGCATAGCCACAGCCCCATCAGTTCCAACCTTGAACCCCCAGATTTCAATCATTTCCATTGACATATTGGACCTTATCATAAATACCAAACATGCAGGTAATCTGGGGTTCAGCTGGTAATGTTGACAGAATATAGCTTAGACTGACACCAACACAACCAAAACAGAAGCTGCTTTGTCCATTGATTGGTAGGTCTATCTGTTGGAGCCCCAGTGACCTCATGGGTACGACACTAACTTCCTAAACCAGAGATTGTGGTCTCAAGTCTTATTTGGGGTTTTGATTTTGTTGAAACCTTCACTGTGTAGCTGATCTCAATCCTGTGTGGTCACGTGACCATGGCAACAAAATCAGGCATTCTCACTTGATCCTCAGCTGGAGAAATTTGAACTGATAGAAAATTGGCCAAACTAAATTAAACAGCAGCTATCAGCTCCAGAGAACAGTGCAACTAAGATCAAAGAGTTACAAAGATTCAAGAAGAACCAGTTCCAACCAGACTGAGGGTTGTATATTGGAGAAGTGTCAGCCTGAGTCAATCCACTTTATAGCTCCTGGCATGACAACAGTGAAGGGAATTGGTGTGATCCCATTGGATGTTGTGAACACTGCTCATGACCGTATTGGCCAAAGCCACAGAAGATTCTGGAAGATCAGGGAAATGTAGGGTAGGAACATACACCTGGATGCCAGTCCCTTCGCGAAGCCTTGACTGGGCCTTTCAGTGGAGCTCTGACCATCTGCTCCAACCTTGTTCAGAGAAGCCCTAGAGTGGGGTGGGAGGAGGCCATTCAGACCGTCATATCCACACTGACCCTCTGAAGAGCATCCCATCCAGGCCTAACCCCGATCCTCTCACCCTGCATTCCCCAAATCCAATCCACCGAACCTGCACATCTTTGGGCTGTGGGAGGAAACCAAAGCACCCGGAGTACCCCATGGAGAGAATGTGCAAACTCAACACATACAGACACCCAAGGGAGGAATCAAAGCCAGGTCCCTGACACTGTGAGGCAGCAGTGTTACCCACTGAGCCAACATGCCATTCCCAGGAGAATCTCAGCAGGTTTTCAGCCATTGTGACTGTGCTGTCTCTTTCAGACGATTGACCCAAAAATCCTGCATATCCTCAACATTCTGTATTTTTCTGACACAGGGTACCACCAACCCAACACAGAGCTGGGGACTTTTCCAGAGGAGATGAGAAATTGACTTGACATCGGCCGAAGATCAGCCATGAAGACAAGGGTTAAAAGTCAGACACCCCAGATGGGACTTGAACCCACAATCCCTGGCTAAGGAGGCCAGTGCCTTATCCATTAGGCCACTGGGGCCACATGTGTCATGTTAAAATGGCAGCTTATAAGTTTTGTTTTGCACGAACACACTGACTGTGGCTCAGCCAGCACAGAGTCAGTGCCCTGGACTGAGGGGATTCTAAATCTCCTGGTTATATATGTTTTTCTCTTTACCCCCGCACTGCTGCCTAACTGTGGTAGTGCTTATATTTTCCCCAGCACCCATGTTGTGTGTGTGCAGGTGTGAGACACAGTGAAAGACAACAGATGGACAAATCTTTATTCAATTCCCATCACCAGGAAGAAAGGAAACACCCGAGTGACCAGTGACAAGCATCAAAGGGCAATGCTGTGTGACCAAACAGTGAGGGGGAGGGCACTCTCTGAACAGCTCAAGGATGTTGGTAGACACTGCGTGCTCCTTCTCCAGGGACACCCGGGCTCGAACGTAACCATGGAAGAGGGTCAGGCAATCGGCCCTAACAACCAGTTTGGCCAGGCCCAGGAGCAGACCCACGAGGAGATCCTCTGACCAACCCTCCCCCCTCGGCACTGGGTGCCCAATGATGGGGAGTGTGGGGCTGAAGTCTAACCAGAAACGGAGGAGAAGGTTTCCCAGAAAGCTAAAAAGGGAGTGCAAGCGTCCTGTTCCATGGACTCCACAGCACCACAGAACAAGCAGTTGGGCTGGGAGTCCGTGAACCACCACAATCTGCGGACTGCCGCGTGCAATACCCTCCACCCCAGATCCCCGTGAGAAAGGGGGAGGACTCCCATGTAGAGAGCCCTTCACTGGGGATGGTCCCCACCGCCCGGTGGTAAATGGGCACGCCAGGGTGTGTCCGGGAGGTGGATGAGGGTGTGCAGCAGCAGTCTGTACAGGGCCCTCTGTGATACACCCCTGAAAGGGACAAAACTAAAGCTCCGGAGACAGCTCAGGTTGTGGGGCACAGGCTCCCGCAGGAAGTACAGGACCCTGGGGCCAATGTGAAATTCCGTCCGGGCAGGAGTGAGTGCCGACGGGATCCCACCGCACACCTGAGCATCCTCCAACTGGGGCACTACGTGGGGTCTGAGCACCGTCGTTTTAAGGTGTCGGATGGTGGTGGCCACGTACCGGACGTCTACCGCTGCCCTGCTCGCTATATCCTGCGGCAGCGTCCAGCCCAGGCCCCCACCATCCAGCACGTCCCCGACCCTGGTCACCCTCGCAGTCACGGCCCTCCCCTCCGACAGTCACTCGAACCCACGAGTACGGAGGTGCGGATTCCTGAGCAACGTCTCCCTGACGACAGTCGCTACTCCTGCCGGAGGGTAGGCGTGACGCGATTCGACCATGTTCCAGACCGTGAGCAGGTCCTGGTAAAAGACAGGCAGTGTCCTGAGAGTGACCTCCAAACCATCACGGTCCCTGAACAGGAGCTGAGTCTCGTAGTTGAGGTTACGCACCTGGTGGAAAAAATACGTCGCCAGGGCACCCCGCCGAGGGGGAGGCTCAATGTAAAGGTATCGCTGCAAGGTCTGAAGGTGGAACGTCGCTACCTGGGTGTGAACGCACACCAGCGACTGACCGCCCTCCTCAATATGGAGACTCAGGACCTGCGCAGTGACCCAGTGCATCTTTTTGTCCCAGAAGAAGTGAACCAACATTCTCTGGATGTCAGTGACAAAACCAGGAGGAGGGACCAAAGTGACCAGCCGGTACCACAGCATGGCAGGCACCAGCTGGTTTATGACCAACACTCGACTCCTGTGAGACAGCACTCGGAGCAGTCCTGTCCAGAGGCCTAGGCGAGGTGAGACTTTGGCCTCCAGCTCCTGCCTGTTCCCCGGCCAGGATTCCTCAGCTGGGCTGAGGTAGACCCCCAGGTCGAGGAGATGGGTGGTACTCCAGCTGAACCCCCGTAACTCCTCCGGCAGAGACTCCACCCGCCACGGACTGACCAGTCGACTGGAATATTGGGCCCAGTTGATCCTGGTGGAAGAGGCCGCTGAGTACAAGGCCTGGCACTCACACATCCTCCCCAGGTCAGCAGGGTCGGTGAAAGGGAGGAGCACGTGGTCAGCGTAGGCCGAGATGACCACCCCCGTGACCGCACCGCACAGAACCAGCCCCGACAACCTCCTCCACAAGAGGCACAGGAAAGGCTCCACGCACAGGGAATCCAGCTGGACGGACAGGGGGCAGCCTTGGCGTACTCCTCTCCCAAAGTGAAGGGGCAGTGTCATGGAGCCATTAACTTTAAAACTAATTGTACCTGCCTCCACTTGGTCCACATCCACACAAGCATTTCCTGTCATGTCCCTGTCCAAATGTCTTTCTCATAGATTCCATACAATGTGGAAAAAGGCCATTTGGCCCAACAAGTCCACCCAGACTCACTCCCCTACATGACCTCCTGCCAAATGTACCCAACCTTCACATCCCTGAACAGTCTGGGCAATTTTGCATGGCTAATTTACTTGTGGGAAGAAACTGGAGCACCTGGAGGAAACCCACACAGACACAGGGAGAAAGTTCAAAATCCACACAAACTGTCACCAGAGGCTGAAATTGAACCTTGGCCCCTCGTGCTATGAGACAGCAGTGCTAACCACGGAGCCAACTTGGAAACTCTACACACAGTCACCCAAGGGAGGAATCAAAGCCAGGTCCCTGATGCTGTGAGGCAGCAGTGCTACCCACTGAGCCACCATGCCATCCCCAGGAGAATCTCAGCAGGTTTTCAGCCATTGTGACTGTGCTGTCTCTTTCAGACGATTCACCCCCCCATCCTGCAGATCCCCGAAAATCTTGAGCAAGAACATGTTGGGCACCACTTCCCATCAGCTGAAAGCAGACAAGGGGGATTTCTCCAAAGTCAATTAGAAATAACGTTGACAGTGAACAAGCCATAAATAATCAGATACCCCACATGGGACACGAACCCAAATCCCCTGGTTTAGGAAACCAGTGCCTTATCCATTAGGCCGTTGGGGATACACCCGTCAAGGTCAAATGGCAACCTTTAAATACTGAGCCCTGCCCTGTCATATTGTTTTTTTCTGAGTTTTCTACTCTTACTGATTGTTTTTATCCCCTTCCATCTCATGCTAAATTGTCGGCTGCTTGATAAATTGATCTTGCCTCCCATTCGGCCCCAGACGGAAATTTGAGAAATCACAGCCGGTCAGACAGCGTCCGAGGAGCAGGAGAGTCGACATTTCGAGCATCGGCCTGAAGAGCTTATACTCGAAACATTGACTCCCCTGCTCCTCGGATGCCGCCTGACCAGCTGTACTTTTCCAGCACCACACAGTTTGACTCTGATCTCTCACATCTGCAGTGCTCACTTTCTCCCAGTCGAGAAATCAACTCAACTCCAACTTTGCAGACCCACAGTTTGAGGCAAATGGAGCAGACAGGAGAAGGAAAAGGGCTCAATGTTATTTTGTGCAGCACTTTCAAGATATTTGCAGTTACTGGGGAAGGAGTAAGTGGAGACGTTGCAAAAAGCTGCATTGAGGACAAATCAAGAGAATCTTAGCGGGCATTCAGCCCATTGGGGATGTGCTGTCTCTTTCAGACAATTCACCCCAAGATCTCCCAAATTCCGGAATTGCCTTGTGCAAGTTTCTATGTCACCTCATTTGCCACAATCTCAACGTAGGCACAGTGATTTTTAACAGAGTACTGTCGATGAAAAATTCAGTCAGCATGGATTGAGATGAAGTTGACATGGAATGAAAATCAGCAACAAACCCAGGCTTAAACCCAAGCCCCCCAGATGGGACTTGAACCATCAATTACCAGCTTAAGGAAGCCAGTGCCTTATCCATTAGGCCCCGAGGGATCCCAATGCGTATTCTGTGTGGAAAGTGTTGACCTCAAACGATTGCTACAGCTGAGCATGTTCCAAGATCAAGGATTACATGTTGAGGGACACACTGAAGTATGGAGCAGCTGCTGTCAAGGTGTAACAGTTAAAGAACACTATCTAAGGCCTTTCTGACCAGTTATGACATCGTCCCTTCATTTCTCAGACCCTCTTAGTGCCTCAGAATGAAGATAAATCGTTTCCTGTCTCAGGAGAAAGATCTGTCCGAACTTGCGAGACCCCCCTTTGTGGAAGAGAACCAGCCCTATATCGGGACATTATGTTGCTAATGTTCATCTGGTTGATCAGTGGAAATTAAAAGCCATGTCGCGCAACAGGCAGAGTCAATCTTTAGCTGTGTAGAAGTTCAGCAGAGAGAAACAGACTTACTTTGTGATATAATAGGTAATTCCTGTCCCATTGATCTATTAACTGCAGGGAACTTTCAGATACGTGGTATCTTTAGAGCAATGAAATATCCTCCCAAGATATATGCTTTCACTCTCAACTGAAGATGTTATAACTTCAATGGCTAAGAGTATTAACCAATAAATCAATGCCAAGCCAGTTGAAGTATTACACTTGGCACATCATCATCGCTGTAATTGCAGAATGCAGCATAGCCTATTCCATCTTCTAACCTACTGACAGCCTACTTTTCAGAAGTCTCCTCACACGACTCTGAAAACAAATTAAAAGAAACCAATTAAACCAAATAAGCTCAAATTACAATGTCCCAGTCATTTAAAAAGGCTCTGTAACAAAATTCAAAATCTCCCAAGAAAGCTTACACTTACAGAGTCACAGAGTTGGACAGATCCTTCGCTCCAACTCGTCCATGCCAACCAGATATCCGAAAGTTATCTAGTCCCACAAACCAGCATTTGGTCCATATCCCTCTGAAGCCTTCTTATTCATGTCCCCATCCAGCTGCCTTTTAAATGTTACAGAGTCTTAGAGTTATACAGCACGGAAACAGACCCTTTGGTACAACTCGTCTCTGCCGACCTGATATCCTGAATTAATCTAGTCCGACTTGCCAGCATTTGGCCCATATCCCTCTAAACCCACCCTGTTCATATACCCCCATCCAGATGCCTTTTGAATGTTTTGGAGGAGCCGGTGTTAGACTGGGGTGGACAAAGTTAAAAATCACACAACACCAGGCTATAGCCCAGCGGGTTTATTTGGAAGCACTAGCTTTCGAAGCGATGCTCCTTCACTGGGTGGTTGTCTTCACCTGATGAAGAAGCAGCGCTCTGAAAGCTAGTGCTTCCAAATAAACCTGTGGGATTATAACCTGGTGTTGTGTGACTTTTAACTTCTAAATGTTGTTAGTGTACCAGCCTCCATCACTTCCTCTTGCAGTATGTTCCATATAAGCACCACCCTCTGCATGAAAAGGTTGCCCCTTAGGTTCCTTTTAAATTATTATTCCTCTCACCGTAAACCTTTTCCCCTCTGTTTTTGTACTCCCCCACCCTGGGGAAAAGACTGAAGCTATTCACCCTATCCATGCCCCTCATGATTTTATAAACCTCTAAAAGGCCACCCTTCAGCCTCCGACGCTCCAGAGAAAATACCCTCAGTCTATTTATCCGCTCCCGATAGCACAAACCCTGTAACCCTTGCAACACCCTTGTAAATCTTTTCTGAATGCTTGCAAGTTTTACAACATCTTTCTATAGCAGGGAAACCAGAATTGAACACAGTATTCCAAAAGGTGGCCGAACCAATACACTGTACAGCCACAACCCAACATCCCAATTCCTATACTCAATGCACTGACTCATAAAGGCAAGTGGATCAAATGCCTTCTTCACTGTGCTATCCACCTGCAACTCCTTCTCTTCCTAATCTGTGTGTTTGTGAGTTCCAATAATTTTTTTTGCATTCTGATCTGAATAGATTCACTCTTTTGTTCATTCAACATATCCAGGTTTAATTGGATACTTTTCAATATCAATTCAATTGGTTTGGGAGGAAGACAGACACAAGAAAGGGGCCCTTTTCAAATTAACCTGTTAGTGACCAACCAGGAATCCAGGTAAATGAAGAAAGGAAACCATTTCATCCCTGCCCTCCAGGGAGATTAACAATTTGGGGTATCTGTCTGGAACTGTAATAACGTGGGGAACAATTCTCACACCAACCTCTATTTGTAAGTGCTGCATGTATTTACGAAACAATGCCTTCACCAGAACATCTCAGTGATATATTTAACAGTCCATTCACATTAATCACTCCAAGGGCATGATCTACATTAAGAATATAAACAGTAAGTGCTGAAACTCTCAGGTTTGGAAGCATCTGCTGAAAAAAACGAAATGAATATTGCAAATTGATAATTGTGCTTCTCCCCACAGATGCTACCCGACCTGCATTTCAATATTTCCTGATTTTATTGCAGATTTCCAGCACATGTGGCATTTAACTTGTATATAATTTTTTTATGTAAGGAGAATGGAGACTTGAAAATATTGAATGGGACTTTTGCTCATTAATCTCTTGGGAATTGTCTGCTATTGAATGATTTGATTCAGACTTTAGACAAGGTGCAATCATGACAAAGTCTGTGGGATTGTACTTATTATATATCAAGGAACAGCTCATCAAATAAGGCAATCCTCTGAAACAGATGAATTCTCACCTCAAGTTTGGGGAGAAAGGTATAAAAGATAAGTATTAGATGGGGTGAGATCTGATCAACTTCAGAAAAACTCTGATCTTAAAACTACAATTCTACAGTGAAAGTGAAATATTGCGAAGTGTATGGTTAATTGTCCATGACATTTGTTCCTCCTTATTTAATTTCTATAAGTATCTGTCGAGTAATCTATAAACATATATTTACGAACCATTGTCATGCATTATTTTGGTAATTTTATAATTTGCCATTACTTTCTCTTCACCTTATTCAAGGAGAGTGTTTATTACAGTGAGTGATACCACACAGTATTTCAATTGCACTGAATTGGTTTTGAAAGATAACTCAATAAATGCAGATTGATGCTGTAGATGGTTCCTGTCGATATATTTCGTTGACCTGTTCAGACGTGTTATGATGTTAAGTCTTAGGCAGAAAGAGGAAGAAGGTATAAATAAGGTTCAAGATACTGAAGATAGACAGATCCCTGGAGATAACAGGAATGAACTCAAACTAGGAAATAGAGAATTTGAAGGGACCATGCAATGTTTATGGAAAACAGGATTAAGGAACCTCCAAGGCATTTTACAGAGGGATAGCAAGCAACAGGTCGCCAGGGAAAGGGTATGACTTCTCAGAGCAAAGGAGAGAATTTACACATGGAGCCGGAGGAAGTGGGTGAGGTTCTTAATAAATAAACTGCATTGGTATTTCCAAAGGATTCTGGGTAGTCCAAGATGGAGGACGGGAAAAGTTGTGACTGTGAGAGCTGCCCCTTTTTTGAGGCATTTTAGGTGTTGGGGGTGATTTCCTCAAATTCCAGGAGCAGCAATTACTGTTTTATTATGCAACTTTGGAGAAAAAAACCTCAAAACAACGGCACTTTTAAAAGGAAGAAAATCAGACAAAGAAAGTGAGTACATGGTCAGGAGGGCGGGAGGGAAGAAACCTACACTGCTCACTGATATGGATAGGAAGGGTCGAGAGGGATATGGGCCCAGTGTGGGCGAATGGGACGGGATTAGATTAGGATATGGGGTCGGCATGGACGAGTTGGAGCGAAGGGTCTGTTTCCATGCTGTACATCTCTATGACTCTATGACATGGTGGATGGTGAGTCTTGTATATTGATATTCTAGAGCATGTCAATATTAAAAAGGAGGTGTTGGGTGTTTTGAAAAGCATTAAGGTAGACAAGTCCCCAAGACCTGATGGAATCTATCATAGAATCCTGAGAGAGGCAGGTGTGGAAATTGATCCGGATTTGTACAAAATATTTGTATCCTTTATAGTCACAGGAGAATTCCCAGAGGACTGGAGAATACCCAATGTTGTTTCTTTCTTTAAGAATGGCAAAAAGAATAATTCAGGAAATTAAAGGCCAGATTGGCTTCCTGTTATTCATTGTTTGGACATCACTGTCTGTGCCTGGATGGTACCCTCTGGAAGTCACTCTGTAAAGATCTCCACCCCTCTACCTTGGGGTCTCAGGATCTCAAGGTGTTCCTCTCTTTGGCCAAGGTTTCGGTCCATGTGTAATGGTTTCCTGAATGTGGTTCCTGTGAAGTGCCTTGTGCCATGAAAAGGGATCACTCCATGCAGGCTGTAGTTGGGTTGAAGTGTTATGGAGAGCAGGCAGGAAAGTGGAGTTGAGGCCGAGATGAGATCAGCCATGATCGTGTGGAATGACAAAGCAGGCTCGAGGAGCTGAATTGCCGAATTTTTAAGATCTTCGGAACACAACCAAAGACTGAGCTATCAATTGCTGTGGGTGTCTAACATGGTATCTCACCTCAGATGCATCATGAAGAGGGTGTCCATGTTCAAAGCCCGGGGTTGTGAGTTCATATCCCATTTGGGCTGTTATGTTTTTAAACATGAACTCTGATCAGCACCCTGTGTCTGTTTGATCTCAATTCCAGTTAATAAGGGGAGATGGTGGTGCAGTGCTAGACCTGGAGTAGGAATCCAGAACACCAAGTTCATGGTGTGGGGGAGATGGACTGTAATCCCACCATACAAGGTGGTGAAATCTCAGCTCAGGAGGAGCTTTGTCTGATGGGAACCATATATTGCTATTGAGGTTTGTTAGGAAGCTAACTGGTTCCATATTCTCCTTTCAGGAAGAAAACCTGGTGAGACTACAGACCCACAGCAATGTGGTTGAGTCACCCTCTGGGCAATAAACGCTGGCCTTGTCAGAAACATATCACATTCCTTCCCTGTAGCTCAGTCACAATCCTGGAACACCCTCCATTGATTCATTGTAGGTTTACCTCCAACAAATGGTCAAAAATCACACCACACCAGGTTAGAGTCCAACAGGTTTATTTGAAACCACGAGCTTTTGGACCATTGCTCCTTCATCAGGTGTAATGAGAGAGGAGGCATCAGACACAGAATGTATAAGTAAAATATCAAAGGGTCATACAAGTGATGCGAATGTATTGAACAAATCCAAAATGGCCGACTCCCTCCTGTTAAATCTTCAATCAGTTCGAAAGGAGATACAGGCAGCACATGGATTGCAGTGGTTCAAAAAGATAGCTCCCCATCACCTTTCTGGGGAAACTGGGGAGAGGCAATAAATGTTGATCTAGCCAGCAATGTTCACGCCCTGGAAATGAATAAAAACAATCCCACAATGGAATAAACCGCCAGGGGAAAAGTCATAATGAAATGACTTGAAAACATCAAGCCCCAAGTTTGGATGGTTTCTATTGTTATGTTTTACATTATCATCCAAAACGCACCAGTCATTGACATAAAGGTTATGATTTGGAGGAGCCGGTGTTAGACTGGGGCGGACAACGTTACAAATCACACAGCACCAGGTTATAGTCCAACAGGTTTATTGGGAAACACTAGCTTTCGAAGAGCTGCTTCTTCATCAGGTGGTTGTGGAGCAGGATCGTAAAACACTGAAGTTTTAGCAACAGGATTGCAGTGTCATAGCATGTAATATTAAACAAATTGAGCTGAAGTCTTTCATCTTTTAGAATGATATGTTAGTTTCAGTTCCTTGTTATGTACATCCCAGACCTTTGTTAAAGTTACATTCTCAAGAGAGTTTTAACAATCGGTGCCATCTCAGCTCAGATAATGCATTGAAGATGTGAGGTTAAAATCTGTCTGTGTCCCAATGTTCGGTCAGACTGATTCTATTTCTAAAGTGGCATTTACAGAATCTTACATGGTTTTATGCAGTTTTTGAGCAAAACAAAACATAATTCTGAACGTACAAATTCACCCCACAAACGTATATGTGTGCGCGTGCAGGGGAGACCGAGTGAGTGTGTGCATTTGGGTGTGCGTGGGAGGGGGCGATGGTGTGAGTGTCTGTGAGAGTGTGTGTATGTGTATGTGTTTGAGTGTAATGGGGTATACATCTGTGAGAAGGTGTGTGTGTGGGTGTGAGTGTGGGAGTGTGTATGTGTATTGTGTAACAGGATGTGTGTGTATGTGTGTGTGTGTGTGTGTGTCGTGCAGTGGGGTCAGCTGTAGTGTGACATGAACCCAAGGTCCCAGTTGAGGCCATCCCCATGGGTACCAAACGTGGTTATCAGCCTCTGCTCGGCCACTTTTCGTTGTTGCCTGTCCCAAAGCCCACCTTGGAGGATGGTTACCTGAAGGATCGAGGTTGAAAGTCCCTGATCGTTGAAGTGATCTCCGACTGGGAGGGAACACCTCTGTTTGGTGATTGTTACGCGGTGCCCATTCATCTGTTGCCGTAGCCTCTGCTCGGTCTCGCCAATGTACCATGCATTGGGCATCCTTCCCTGCAACGTATGAGATAGACAACGTTGGCCGAGTCACAGGAGTACCTGCCGCGTACATGGTGGGAGATGTCCCCATGTGTCATGGCGACACTCTGACACGTTTTACAGTGTCTGCTGTGACAGGGTTGTTTGGTGTTGTCCTGAAGGCCGGGCAGTTTGCTGTGAACAATGGTCTGTTTAAGGTTTGGTGGCTGTTTAAAGGTGAGAAGTGGAGGGGTAGGGAAGGTCTTGGTGAGGTGCTCATCCTCATCGATAATGTGTTGCAGGCTGTGGAGAATGTGACGTAGTTTCTCAGCTCCTGGTAAGTACTGGACAATGAAGGGTACCCTGTTGGTTGCAGCTCGTGTCTGTCTCCTGAGGAGGTCATTGCAGTTTCTCGCTGGGGCATGTCAGAACTGGCGATTGATGAGTTAAGCATCGTATCACATTCTTATCAGGACATCCTTGTGTACTTCCAAGTGCCCCTCACATTCCCCCTCACCTGAACAGATCCTGTGTAAGTGTACGGCTTGTACAGAGGGGGCGTCTGTTTTAATATGTTGAGGGTGGGTTTGTGGTTGAGTGAGGTGCTGTGGTGTCCATCCTTGATGGAGATGCATGTGTCCAAGAATGAGACAGATACTAAACAGGAGTCCATGGTGAGTTTGATGGTGGGATGAAACCCGTGAAATGTTGGTGAACATAAACTTTGGGAGAGTGCAGCATTGTTCTGACATGAACACAACCAAGGTTGAGGGGATCAATTCTCCTGACATGGCCCCAGAAGCACGTGTTGTCCCAGTGACATAACAGCTCCATCTCTGATCTTCTAAGCTACTGCCTGTGTTTTACATCCCTTCTGGGGATACATTCTATTTAAACATTCTCTCCAATTAAAACCCTCTCACTGCATTATCTCCATTCAAATTAAGTTAATCTCTGACCTAATGTCTTTAAAATTCTGCATGGCTGCTTTGAGATCATGGAATTAAAACATTTCCAAGTCAGTTTGATCCATGTGGAAACAAACGTTTGATAAACTGAAGCGAAAGGGAGTGGAATTAATTTCTCAGCTCTCCCAAAGAGACAGCATTGACATGATGGGCTTCAGTATATACAGTCACATTCGAAGATTCATTGATCTGAAAATAAACAGTCAAATGTCTGTTTCACCACAGTCACTTCATCTGTTGTTCGTTTCCTCACTGATGCAGGAATTAACATTGACCCATTTGTTCTTGTCTTTCTGGGACCATTCCTTCAATGTTCGCTGTACAAACATTGAGCTTGATTGACCCCTATACTGTCCTGTTGGTATTTAACAGGAAAACATGCAGGTGAAATAAAGTTATTCCACACTCAATAATTTATATTTACATTCAATGAGTTGGACCAAGATAACAGTGACCCTAAAGGTGGAAGATTCATTGAAAATATTTGGTTTGCAAGTAATGATAGACACAGTGAAAAGTTTTGTCTTGTGAGCAATACAGGCAGCTCACAGAGTTCAGTAACATAGATAAGTAAATAATAGGGAAACAGCAGCAGGAACAAAAACACAGGTACAGGCGAATATTGAGAGTCTGTGAGACCGTTCAGTATTCTAACAACAGTAGGGTAGAAACTGTTTCAAAACCGGTTGGTGTGTGTGTTCAGGCTTCTGTACCTTCTCCCCGATGGTAGAGGTTGTAGAAAAACATTGCCAGGGTGGGATGGATCTTTGAGAATGCTGGAGACCTTTCCTTGACAGTGGGCCTGGGAGATGGATTCTATAGATGGGAGGTTGGCCTTTGTGATTGTCTGGGCCGAGTTCACCACTCTCTGTAACCGTCTCCGATCTTGAATGGTACAGTTGCCATACTAGGTACTGAGACATCCAGACAGAATGCTGTCGATGGTGCACCTATAAACGTTGGCAAGGGTATTCTCTGTCAGTAATATCCGATGTTCTGGCGGGATCAGTGTTGAAGGGTTGGTTTGTTGATGAGAGTGTGATGAGAGCTGGCTTCCAAAAGCAAACTCTCCAACCGCACTCTTAGGAATCTCGTCCCCATCCGGAAACAGCAGCCACTTGATCACCACCTTCAACATTCAATCCTTCAGATCCTCGAAAATCTTGTGCAAGATCATGTTGGATTCCACTGACCATCAACTGAATGCAGAGATGGGGATTTTTCCAAAATAGATTATAAATAAAGGAAAAGCCGCAGAGACACCCCAGATGGGACATGAACCCACAATCCCTGGCTTAGGAGGCCAGTGCCTTATCCATTAGGCCATTGGGGCCCCACATGCTGTTTGCCAATGGCAGCCTTTAAACACTGCACCCTGACCTCTCATCGTGTGTGTTTCTGTGTGTTGTCCTCTCACTAATTGGTTCTTAACCCTTCCATCTCATGCCACATTGTTGGCTGCTTGATAAATTGATCCCGCCTCCTATTTCTTCCCAAACGGACAGATGAGAAATCCACCAAACTCCAACTTTGCACAACTCAAGTCTGAGGAAAATGGAGCAGACAGGAAAATAGCAAAGGGCTCAATGTTATTTTGTGCAGCACTTTCAAGATATTTGCAGTTACTGGGGCAGGTGGAAGTGGAGATGTTGCAAAAAGCTGCATTGAGGACAATTCAACAGGATCTTTGCGGGCATTCAGCCCATTGTGGCTGTGCTGTCTCTTTCAGACAATTCACCCCAAGATCTCCCAAATCCTGGAATTATCTTGTGTAAGTTTCTACTAAACAGAATCTGCCATAATCTCAACACAGGCACAATGATTTTTAACAGAGTAGTTAAAAAATCCAGTCAATTTGGATTGAGATGAAGTTGATATGGGATGAAAATCAGCCACTGCAAAGACCAGGCTTAAAAATGAAATTCCTGAAATCCCAGATTTCAGAGGCCAGTGCCATAGCCATGAGGCCATGAGGGTACTATATTGGCAGACCACTGGGAACATTTGACCTCAAATGAGTGTGACAGCCAAGCACACTCCCAGATCTGTGACAACACACTGAGGGACACACTAAAGGTTCAGGCAGCTGCTGCCAAGGTGTAACAGGGAAACAACACAGTCTCAGGTCTTTCTGACAAATGATCACATCGTCCTTTCAGTTCTCAGACCCTCTTGGTGCCTGACAATGAACAGAGATCGTTTCCTGCCCAAGTACAAAATGCCTTTCTTTCCACAACGATACAGAAGGTTTGAGAAATGTCAATATTCCAATGGTTTGTTGGTTGTTTTCTCTCTGCATAGACTGTACACAACTGATTTAGAACCTTTGTATGCATTTCCAAATTATGTTACAAACTGTTTCAATACTTTTTTTAACAAATTCAAGTTGAAATGCAAATCAAATTTAGTCTCCCTTTGTCCCCATCACCAACAAGAATAATTGAGTAAAGTTGTGAGGAATTCATCAGACCAATGAGACTCCAGGAATTCTTCCAAGATGTCAGCAATGATCCCAATGAGCCAACCAACGAACGGGAACAGTCATCAGAGAGATCCATCGTGGAGCGACCAAAGAAGGAGTCGATTTGTATCCCTGCGGAGAGCCGCTGTCCTGACCTTGAGATGTATGCTCAACCGTCAGGAGATGGGTGAATGACAGATTTAAAAATCACACAACACCAGGTTAGAGTCGAACATGTGGAAGCACTGGGTTTCGGAGCACTGCTCCTTCATCAGGTGGTTGTGGAGAATAAGATTGCAGGACACAGAATTTTTCGCAAATGTTTACAGTGTGATGCAACTGAAATTGTATCTTGAGAAATTGTATCTGGATTGTTTGTTAAGTCTCTCATCTTTTAGAATGGCCAGGTTGGTTTTCGTTCTTTCATATGTAAATTGCAGAACTTTTATCAAAAGTTACATTCTCAAGTGAACTTTAACAATTGGTTTCGTGTGGGCCCAGATGATGCATTGAAGGTGTGAGCTTCCCTGTGTGAGGCTGTCTGTGCCACAATGGTCAGACTGATTCTAATCTAATAAACAGATTTACAGCATCTTACATGGATTCATACAGTTTTTGAGCAAAGTAAAATGTAATTCTTTAAGTACAAGTTCATCATAAAAACTTATATGTGTGTGTGTATATGTGTGTCTGTGGGTGTGTATGTGTGTGTGTATGTGTGTGTGTGCGTGAGTGTGTATGAGTGTGTGTGTATGTGTGTATGTATATGTGTGTGGTTTTTTATGTGTGTGTATATGTGTGTGTATATGTGTGTGTATATGTGTGTGTGTGTGGATGTGTATGTGTGTGTGTAAATGTGTGTGGGTGTGTATGAGGGTGTGTATGTGTATGTGTGTATATGTGTGTGTGTATGTCTGTGTATATGTGTGTGTATATGTGTGTGTAGATGTGTGTATGTGTGGGTGTGTATGTGTGTGTATATGTGTTTGGGTCTGTATGTGTGTGTGTATGTGTCTGTGTGTATATGTGTGTGGGTGTGTATTTTTGTGTACGTGTGTGTATGTGTGTATGTGTGTGCGCGTATGTGTGTATATGTGTGTGTGTATATACTTTTGTGTGTGTGTGGGTGTGTGGGTGTGGGTGTGGTTGTGTATGTATGTGTGAATATATGTGCGTGTGTATGTTTTTGTATGTGTGTGTGCATATGTATGTGCGTGTATGTGCGTGTGTATGTTTATGCGTGTATGTGCGTGTGTTTATGTATATGTGTGTATGCGTGTGTATGTGCGTGTGTGTGTATGTGTATTTTGTGTGTGTGTATGAGTGTGTATATGTGTGTGCGTGTATGCGTGTGTTGTGTGTATGTGTGTGTATTGTGTGTGCATATATATGTGTGTGTCGGTGTGGGTGTGTATGTGTGTGTATGTATGCATATGTGTGTGTATATGCATGTGTG
>NC_092756.1:72853154-72933154 GCF_047496795.1 Chiloscyllium punctatum | reverse complement strand
CCGTTCTAAATTGACCCCCCTCTAATTCTCAGGCTGTGCCCATGGGTCCTGATGGAAACACATTCCCAGCATCCACCCTTTCTAAGCCATGCATTATCTAGTAAATTTGTATTAGATCTCCCCTCAACCTTCTAAACTCTAATCAATACAATCCCAGGATCCTCAGCTGTTCATTGTATGTTAAGCCTACCATTCCAAGGATCATCTGTGTGAATCTCCGCTGGACATGCTCCAGTGCCAGTATGTCCTTCCTGAGGTGTGGAGCCCAAAATTGGATACAGTATTTCAAATGGGGCCTAACCAGAGCTTTATAAAGTCTCAGAAGGACATCGCTGCTTTTACATTCCAACCCTCTTGAGATAAATGGCAACATTACATTTGTTTTCTTAACCACGGACTCAACCTGCAAGTCAACCTTTAGAGATTCCTGGACTATCATTCCCAGATCCCTTTGTACTTTGGCTTTATGAATTTTCTCACTGTTTAAAAAATAGTCCATGCCTGTATTCCTTTTTCCAAAGTGCAAGTCCTAGCATTGAATTTCATCAGCCATTTCCTAGACCACTCTCCTAAACTGTCTGAATCTTTCTGCAACCTCCCATCTCCTCAGAACGACCTGCTTGTCTGCCTAACTTTGCATCATTGGTGAACTTTGCCAGAATGTCCCCCAGTCCCTTCATCCAGATCATTAATATATAAAGTGAACAGCTGCGACCCCAACACTGAACCCTACGGGACACCACTTGTCACCAGCTGCCATTCCAAGAAAGAACCTTTTATCACAACTCTCTGCCTTCTGTCAGACAGCCAATTCCCAATCCATGCCAGTAGCTCACCTCGAACACCATGGACCCTCACCTTACTCAGCAGTTTCCCGTGAGGCACCTTATCAATGGCCTTTTGGAAATCTAGGTAGATAACATCCACTGGGTTTCCCTGGTCTAACCTATTTGTTACCGCTTCAAAGAATTCTAACAGGTTTGTCAGGCATGACCTCCCCTTACTAAATCCATGCTGACTTGTTCTTATCCAACCCTGCACTTCCAAGAATTTAGAAATCTCATCCTTAATGATGGATCCTATAATTTAACCTACAACCGAGTTTAGGGTAACTGGCCTATAATTTTCCATCTATTATCTTGATCTTGTCTTGAACAAGGGGTTTACAACAGTGATTTTCCAATCATCTGGGAATGTCCCTGACTCCAGTGCTTTTTGAAAGATTAAAAATAGCCTCTACTATTGTCAGGCCCAATGTTCAACATGTTTAATGACTCATACAGCCATGATTGTCTCCCGCCATCTCTGAGAGAGGCCAATATTTCGCTTATTCTTAAAAAAGGGAAGGTCCTGGGGGACTGAGCTTAGTCCAGACCCATTTCACTCTTAAATGTGGACTTTAAAATCCTCTCTAATACTCTTGTGTTCAGGCTGGAGACTGTGTTACCTTCTATTGTTAAAGAGGACCAGACGGGCTTCATAAAGGGCCGCAGATCCTCCAATAATGTTAGGAGGCTGCTTAATGTAATTCAAGTGTGTCAACAACAGTCAATATAGGGATTGGTGATTTCTCTAGATACAGAGAAGGCGCTTGACCGAGTTGAGAGGGCGTACCTTTTCTATACTCTGGAGCGGTTTGTTTTGGGCGAAGTTTTTATAAGATGGGTAAAGGTTCACCACAATGACCCTCTCACTGCAATCATCACCAACAGGGTGTGATCAAGCAATTTTAACATTTTTGGGGTCAGTCGGCAGGTCTGTTCCCTTTCCCCACTGCTTTTTACAGTGAGGATTGAATCATTGGTGGGGGCCATTCATAGGGATCCCAATATATCAGCTCCAGACGTGGGGTCAAATTTACATCAGAGTTTCTTGTATGTGGACGATGTCCTCATTCTTTCGTCAAATCCAGCAGTTTCAGTACCTCGCCTGTTAGCATGCATCTGTGTGTTTGGCACCTTTTTGGGGGACAAGATTAATCTTTCAAAATCAGAGGCTATGCCTATGGGTGGTCTTATGAAAGTGTTAAGTCTTGAGGGTGAATATCGATTCCCATTTAAATGGTCACAGGGGGGTTTTGTGTATTTGAGCATGTTCATTACTCCAGTTCTGAATCGGCTGTTCAAAGCCAATTTTGTTCAATTATTTGACAAAATCAAACAAGACCTTCAAAGATGGAGGCGCTTCTGGTCTCGTGGTTGGGTTGGATAGTGTTTATTAAGATGAATATTCTCCCTCGTTTACTATACCCTATATGGATGCTCCCCCTGATTTTCGATAAGCAAACATTCAGGAGACTGAACGGCTGGTTCAGCCCCTTTATTTGACATCGTCAGTGGCCCCTCATTAAATGAGCTAAACTGCGATTGTCTCACAGACTGGGGGGAGTGGATCTCCCAGACATTAAAAGCTACCAACGAAGCTCACTTTTATCCTACATGAGGGATTGGGCTTGTGGGGACCCTCTTTCAATATGGTTCGATATTGAAACCTCCCAGGCTAAGGTGACCCCTTACTCACTTGCTGTGTTTGGACAAAATGAGGACAGTAAGTGAATATTGCCATAACCCAATAGTTATTGATACTGTTAAAGCATGGAGGGCAATTCAGCAGAGGGAAGGCAATATTGGCAAGACATCTTCTCTTACACCGGGTATGCCGGGTTTTCATCCGGGGATGGTAGATTCAGGATCCAAACATTGGGCAGCTAGGGGTGTGTCTTGCGTGGGTGATTTGTTTGAGGGAGACACAATGATGTCCTTCGATCAGTTTGCACAGAAACACAAGCTACCGAACAGGGACCTCGTTTGTTCATTTCAAGTTAGAGATTTTATTAAAAAAAAATAATACTTTTGACTGATCCCTCCAGGTCCGACATAGAGAGAGGGGTGATTTCGCCCCATATCCTGCAGACCCCACAAAGTTCTCTATTTTTCTGACACAACACCCCACCAAACCCAACACAGACCTGGGGACGTTTCCTGGGGAGATGAGAAATCGACTTGACATCAGACAAAGAAGATCAGCCGTGAAGACAAGGCTTAAAAGTTAGCCATCCCCGATGGGACTTGAACCCACAATTCGAGGCTGCGGAGGCCAGTGCCTTACCATTAGACCACTGGGACCACATCTACAAAACGGAAATGGCAGCCTGTAAATACTGCACCCTGAACCTCTCATATTGTGTTCTTCTCTGAGTTTTATACTCACACTGATTGGTTGTTCCCCTTCCATCTCACGCTAAATCATTGGCTGCTTGATAAAATTGATCTTACCCCCCATTTCTCCCCAAACGGACCAACAAGAAATCCACCAAACTCCAACTTTGCACAACTCAAGTCTGAGGAAAATGGAGCAGACAGGAAAATAGCAAAGGGCTCAATGTTATTTTGTGCAGCACTTTCAAGATATTTGCAGTTAGTGGGGAAGGAGGAAGTGGAGATGTTGCAAAAAGCTGCATTGAGGACAAATCAACAGGATCTTAGCAGGCATTCAGCCCATTTTGGCTGTGCTGTCTCTTTCAGACAATTCACCCCAAGATCTCCCAAATCCTGGAATTACCTTGTGCAAGTTTCTACTAAAGAGCATTTTCCATAATCTCGAAGCAGGCAAGTGAGATTTAACGGAGTAGTTGAAAAATCCAGTCAATTTGGATTGAGATGGAGTTGATATGGGACGAAAATCAGCCACCACAAAGACCAGGCTTAAAAGGTCAACACCCCAAAAGGGATTTGAACCTCCAATCCACGACATCAGAAGCTACGGTCTTATCCATTAAGCCACAAAAACTCAGTGACAATACCCTACTGCGAATAGTTGATCTTAAATGAGTGCTACAGCCGAGCATGTTCCAAGATCTGTGACAACACACTGAGGGATGCACTAAAGTTTCGGTCAGCTGCTGCCAAGGTGTAACAGAGAAACAACACAGTCTCAGGTCGTTCTGACAAATTATCACATCGTTCTTTCATTTCTCAGACCCTCTTGGTGCCTGACAATGAACAGAGATCGGTTCCTGCCCAACAACAAAATGCCTTTATTTTTCGTGACACAGAACTTTGAGAAATGTCAAAATTCCAGTGTTTTGTTGGTTCTTTTCTCTCTGCATAGACTGTACACAACTGATTTAGAACCTTTGTCTGCATTTTTATTTGATTTTTTATGAATAAAGTATATTTTTTAAATAAACAAAAATCTGGAGAGAGAGAAGATCTGCCCGAACTTGCGAGACCCCCCTTTGTGGAAGAGAACCAGCCCTATATCGGGACGGGAAGGAGATTCCAATGGCCCAGCATGGATTGTTCCAGTTAATACCCTCGCCTCCTTGACCACAAAGTGGGGAGGGAAGTGGGAGTTGGCACGGGACAGGGTGACACTAGGCACACGGACACAAACATTGGAATGTTGACATTTCTCAAAGCTTCTGTTTCATTGTGAACAAAAAGGCATTTTGTACTTGGGCAGGAACCGATCTCTGTTCATTGTCAGGCACCGAGAGGGTCTGAGAATTGAAAGATTGATGTGATAGTTTGTCAGAAAGACCTGAAACTGTGTTGTTTCCCTGTTACACCTTGGCAGCAGCTGACCGAAATTTTAGTGTATCCCTCAACATGTCATCTGAGATGTTGGAACATGCTGGGCTGTAACACTCATTTGATGCCAAGACTTTACACTTGCAAATGACTATGTGTGCCCTCGTAGCATATTGGGTAAACCACTGTCCTCCTAAGTGTGGGATTGTGGGTTTAATTCCCCTCTGGGCTGCTTACATTTTAAGCTTGGTCTTTGTAGCTGACTTTTGTTCCATGCTAACTTCATCACGATCCAAATTGACTGCAATTTTCAACTACTCTGTTCAAAATCACTGTGCCTGTGTTGAGATTATGGCGAATGATGTGTAATAGAAACTTGCAGAAGGCAATTCCAGGATTTGTGAGATCTTGGGGAGAATTGTCTGAAAGAGACAGTGCAGCCACAATGGGCTGAATGCCCGCTAAGATTCTGTTGATTTAGAACATAAAACATAGAACATAGAACAGTACAGCACCGAACAGGCCCTTCAGCCCACGTTGTTGTGCCGACCATTGATCCTCATGTATGCACCCTCAAATGTCCAGCAGTTTCTTAAATGACCCCAATGACCTTGCTTCCAGAACTGCTGCTGCCAACGCATTCCATGCTCTCAAAACTCTCTGTGTAAAGAACCCAGCTCTGACATCCCCTCTATACTTTCCTCCAACCAGCTTAAAATGATGACCCCTGGTGTTAGCTATTTCTGCCCTGGGAAATAGTCTCTGGCTATCGACTCTATCCATGCCTCTCATTATCTTGTATACCTCAATTAGGGCCCCTCTCCTCCTCCTTTTCTCCAATGAGAAAAGTCCGAGCTCAGTCAACCTGTCTTCATAAGATAAGCCCTCCAGTCCAGGCAGCATCCTGGTAAACCTCCTCTGAACCCTCTCCAAAGCATCCACATCTTTCCGATAATAGGGCAACCAGAACTGGACGCAGTATTCCAAGTGCGGTCTAACCAAAGAAAGCATTTGTCCTCAATGCAACTTTTTGCACCATCTCCACCTACTTCCTCCCCACTAACTGCAAATATCTTGAAAGTGTTGCACAAAATAACATTGAGCCCTTTGCTATTTTCCTGTCTGCTCCATTTTCCTCAGATGTGAGTTGTGCAATATTGGAGTTTGGTTGGTTTCTTGTCTGTCCATTTAGGGACAAATGGGAAGTGAGATTGATTTATCAAGCAGCCAATTTTTAGCATGAGATGGAAGTTGTAAAAAACAATTAGTGAGAGCATAAAATTAAGAAACACACAATATGAGCCATCAGGGTGCAGTATTTAAAGGCTGCCAGTTTAACAGCAGACATGTAGACCCAGTGGCCTCATGGATAAGATATTGGGCTTCCTTAGCCTGGGATTGTAGGGTCAAATCCCATCCTGAATGACTAACTTTCGTAGGTTTCCCTGTTTGAGCTTTACTTCTAGTCTACATGATAAACATCCCCATGTCTGCATTCAGTTAATGGGATGTGGTGTCCCATGTGACCTTACACAAGTCTTTTGCGGATCTGCAGGATTAAGGCTGAATTCCCTGAAAGAGACAGCACAGTCACAATGGCTGAAAACCTGCTGAGATTCTCCTGGGGATGGCATGGTGGCTCAGTGGGTAGCACTGCTGCCTCACAGTGTCAGGGACCTGGCTTTGATTCCTCCCTTGGGTGTCTGTTTGTGTTGAATTTGCACATTCTCTCCATGGGGTACTCGGAGTGCATTGTGTTCCTCCCACAGCCCAAAGATGTGCAGGTTCGGTGGATTGTCTTTGGGGAATGCAGGGTGAGAGGATAGGGGTTAGGCCTGGCTGGGATGCTCTTCAGAGGGTCAGTGTGGATGTGATGGTCTGAATGGCCTCCTCCCACCCTACTCTAGGGCTTCTCTGAACAAGTTTGGAGCAGATGGTCAAAGGCCCAGTCAAGGCTTCGTGAAGGGACTGCCATCCAGGTGTGTGTCCCTATGCTCCTTTTCCCTGATCTTCCCGAATGTTCAAATCAACATCATCACATTAAAGATATTTTGTTTCTTGTCTTAATGAGAAATGATTTGGCTTCAAGAGCACAAAGGTTTTGGATGTTGTCTCTTGAGGTTTGCTGATGAAACCGTTGATGTGCAGGGCCAACTTCAGATAATGGCAGAAACACTCTCCAGTGGTGACTGTCAGCGTTACCAGTCGTGATGACGTCATCCAAGAAACTGACGGTGGTCTTGACCGCAGTCTCACCACGGCCTGCAAATCACAATCGGCTTAACCAGACTCAAGAACTAAAGAGAAACCAAGAACATCTCACCGATATTACCATGAAGGTTGGTTCCAGCAAAGGATCAACAGCGAGACCGCAAAAACACATTTCATATCTCTCTGTGCTGGAACTTTCTGCTGTCTTTCTCCATTGAAATAATATCCAGCTGCTTTATTCTTCCTACCAAAGTGCATGACCTCACACATTCCCACATTGTCTTTCATTTGCTGAGTTTTTGGCTACTCCCTTAACCCATCCATCTCCCTCTGTAAACTCTGTGAGTCAGCCTCAGCAGTTGCCTTTCCACAAATGTTTGTCTAATCTGTGGATGTGGCACTCCAAGTTCTCCAACGATGGCCTCACTACCTCACATCTCCATCATAGCCTCCTTGCAATTGTATTCAATACTTTGACTAAGAAAGGTAAGGACCCAAATGCATAGCCACAGCCCCATCAGTTCCAACCTTGAACCCCCAGATTTCAATCATTTCCATTGACATATTGGACCTTATCATAAATACCAAACATGCAGGTAATCTGGGGTTCAGCTGGTAATGTTGACAGAATATAGCTTAGACTGACACCAACACAACCAAAACAGAAGCTGCTTTGTCCATAGATTGGTAGCTCTATCTGTTCGAGCCCCACTGACCTCTTGGTACAACACTAACCTCCTAAACCAGAGATTGTGGGCTCAAGTCTTATTTGGGGTTTTGATTTTGTTGAAAACTTCACTGTGCAGCTGATCTCAATCCTGTGTGGTCACGTGACCGTGGCAACAAAATCAGGCATTCTCAATTGATCCTCAGCTGGAGAAACTTGACCTGATAGAAAATTGGCCACACTAAATTAAACAGCAGCTATCAGCTCCAGACAATATTGCAATTAAGATCAAAGAGTTACAAAGATTCAAGAAGAACCAGTTCCAACCAGCCTGAAAATTGTATATTCGAGAAGTGTCAGCCTGAGACAATCCACTTTATAGCTCCTGGCATGACAACAGTGAAGGGTATTGGTGTGACCCCATTGGATGATGTGAACCCAGCTCATGACCGTATTGGCCAAAGCCACAGAAGATTCTGGAAGATCAGGGAAAAGTCGGGTAGGAACCACACCTGGATGCCAGTCCCTTCGCGAAGCCTTGACTGGGCCTTGCAGTGGAACTCTGACCATTTGGTCCAACCTTGTTCAGAGAAGCCCTAGAGTGGGGTGGGAGGAGGCCATTCAGTCCATCATGTCCCCACTGACCCTCTGAAGAGCATCCCATCCAGGCCTAACCCCGATCCTCTCACCCTGCACTCCCCAAAGCCAATCCACCGAACCTGCACATCTTTGGACTGTGGGAGGAAACCAAAGCACCCGGAGGACCCCATTGAGAAAATGTGCAAACTCGACACAAACAGACACCCAAGGGAGGAATCAAAGCCAAATCCCTGACGCTGTGAGGCAGTCCTGCTGACCACTGAGCCACCATGCCATCCCCAGGAGGATCTCAGCAGGTTTTCAGTCATTGTGACTGTGCTGTCTCTTTCAGACGATTGACCCAAAAATCCTGCATATCCTCAACATTCTGTATTTTTCTGACATAGGGTACCACCAACCCAACACAGACTTGGGGACTTTTCCAGAGGAGATGAGAAATTGACTTGACCTCGGATAAAGATCAGCCATGAAGACAAGCTTTGAAAGTCAGACACCCCAGATGGGACTTGAACCCACAATCCCTGGCTTAGGAGGCCAGTGCCTTATCCATTAGGCCACTGGGGCCACATGTGTGGTGTTAAAATGGCAGCTTTTAAGTTTTGTTTTGCAAGAACACACTGAATGTGGCTCAGCCAGCACTGAGTCAGTGCCCTGGACTGAGGGGATTCTAAATCTCCTGGTTATATCTGTTTTTCTCTTTACCCCGGCACTGCTGCCTAACTGTGGTAGTGCTTATATTTTCCCCAGCACCCATGTTGTGTGTGTGCAGGTGTGAGACACAGTGAAAGACAACAGTTGGACAAATCTTTATTCAATTCCCACCACCAGGAAGAAAGGAAACACCCGAGTGGCCAGTGACAATCATCAAAGGGCAATGCTGTGTGACCAAACAGTGAGGGGGAGGGCACTCTCTGAACAGCTCAAGGATGTTGGTAGACACTGCGTGCTCCTTCTCCAGGGACACCCGGGCTCGAACGTAACCATGGAAGAGGGTCAGGCAATCGGTCCTAACAACCAGTTTGGCCAGGCCCAGGAGCAGACCCACGAGGAGATCCTCTGACCAACCCTCCCCCCTCGGCACTGGGTGCCCAATGATGGGGAGTGTGGGGTTGAAGTCCAACAAGAAACGGAGGAGAAGGTTTCCCAGAAAGCTAAAAAGGGAGTCCAAGCGTCCTGTTCCATGGACTCCACAGCACCACAGAACAAGCAGTTGGGCTGGGAGTCCGTGAACCACCACAATCTGTGGACTGCCGCGTGCAATACCCTCCACCCCAGATCCCCGTGAGAAAGGGGGAGGACTCCCATGTAGAGAGCCCTTCACTGGGGATGATCCCCACCGCCCGGTGGTAAATGGGCACGCCAGGGTGTGTCCGGGAGGTGGATGAGGGTGTGCAGCAGCAGTCTGTACAGGGCCCTCTGTGATACACCCCTGAAAGGGACAAAACTAAAACTCCGGAGACAGCTCAGGTTGTGGGGCACAGTCACCCGCGGGAAGTACAGGACCCCTGGGGCCAATGTGAAATTCTGTCCGGGCAGGAGTGAGTGCAGACGGGATCCCACCGCACACCTGAGCATCCTCCAACTGGGGCACTACGTGGGGTCTGAGCACCGTCGTTTTAAGGTGTCGGATGGTGGTGGCCACGTACTGGACGTCTACCGCTGCCCTGCTCGCTATATCCTGCGGCAGCGTCCAGCCCAGGCCCCCACCATCCAGCACGTCCCCGACCCTGGTCACCCTCACAGTCACGGCCCTCCCCTCCGACAGTCACTCGAACCCACGAGTACGGAGGTGCGGATTCCTGAGCAACGTCTCCCTGACGACAGCCGTTACTCCAGCCGGAGGGTAGGCGTGACGCGATTCGACCATGTTCCAGACCGTGAGCAGGTCCTGGTAAAAGACAGGCAGTGTCCTGAGAGTGACCTCCAAACCATCACGGTCCCTGAACAGGAGCTGAGTGTCGTAGTTGAGGTTACGCACCTGGTGGAAAAAATACGTCACCAGGGCACCCCGCCCAGGGGGAGGCTCAATGTAAAGGTATCGCTGCAAGGTCTGAAGGTGGAACGTCGCTACCTGGGTGTGAACGCACACCAGCGACTGACCGCCCTCCTCAATATGGAGACTCAGGACCTGCGCAGTGACCCAGTGCATCTTTTTGTCCCAGAAGAAGTGAACCAACATTCTCTGGATGTCAGTGACAAAACCAGGAGGAGGGACCAAAGTGACCAGCCGGTACCACAGCATGGCAGGCACCAGCTGGTTTATGACCAACACTCGACTCCTGTGAGACAGCACTCGGAGCAGTCCTGTACAGAGGCCTAGGCGAGGGGAGACTTTGGCCTCCAGCTCCTGCCTGTTCCCCGGCCAGGATTCCTCAGCCGGGCTGAGGTAGACCCCCAGGTCGAGGAGATGGTGGTACTCCAGCTGAACCCCCGTAACTCATCCGGCAGAGACTCCACCCGCCACGGACTGACCAGTCGTCTGGAATATTGGGCCCAGTTGATCCTGGTGGAAGAGGCCGAAGGGTACAAGGCCTGGCACTCACACATCCTCCCCAGGTCAGCAGGGTCGGTGAAAGGGAGGAGCACGTGGTCAGCGTAGGCCGAGATGACCACCCCCGTGCCCGCACCGCGCAGAACCAGCCCCGACAACCTCCTCCACAAGAGGCACAGGAAAGGCTCCACGCACAGGGAATCCAGCTGGCCGGACAGGGGGCAGCCTTGGCGTACTCCTCTCCCAAAGTGAAGGGGCAGTGTCATGGAGCTGTTAACTTTAAAACTAATTGCACCTGCCTCCACTTGGTCCACATCCACACAAGCATTTCCTGTCATGTACCTGTCCAAATGTCTTTCTCATAGAATCCATACAGTGTGGAAACAGGCCATTTGGCCCAACAAGTCCACCCAGACTCACTCCCCTACATGTCCTCCTGCCAAATGTACCCAACCTTCACATCCCTGAACAGTCTGGGCAATTGTGCATGGCTAATTTACTTGTGGGAGGAAACTGGAGCACCTGGAGGAAACCCACACAGACACGGGGAGAAAGTGCAAAATCCACACAAACTGTCACCAGAGGCTGAAATTGAACCTCGGTCCCTGGTGCTATGAGACAGCAGTGCTAACCACGGAGCCAACTCGGAAACTCTACACAAACAGACACCCAAGGGAGGAATCAAAGCCAGGTCCCTGACACTGTGAGGCAGCAGTGCTACCCACTGAGCCACCATACCATCCCCAGGAGAATCTCAGCAGGTTTTCAGCCATTGTGACTGTGTTGTCTCTTTCAGACGATTCACCCCCCATCCTGCAGATCCCTGAAAATCTTGAGCAAGAACGTGTTGGGCACCACTTCCCATCAGCTGAAAGCAGACAAGGGGGATTTCTCCAAAGTCCATTAGAAATAACGTTGACAGTGAACAAGCCATAAATAATCAGACACCCCAGATGGGACACGAACCCAAAAACCCCTGGTTTAGGAGACCAGTGCCTTATCCATTAGGCTGTTGGGGATACACCCCTACAGGTAAAATGGCAACCTTTAAATACTGAACCCTGCCCTGTCATATTGTTTTTTTCTGAGTTTTCTACTCTTACTGATTGTTTTTTTCCCCTTCCATTTCATGCTAAATTGTCGGCTGCTTGATAAATTGATCTCCCCTCCCATTTGGCCCCAGACGGACATTTGAGAAATCCCAGCCGGTCAGACAGCGTCCGAGGAGCAGGAGAGTCGACATTTCGAGCATAGGCCTGAAGAGCTTATACTCGAAACATTGACTCCCCTGCTCCTCGGATGCTGCCTGACCAGCTGTACTTTTCCAGCACCACACAGTTTGACTCTGATCTCTCACATCTGCAGTGCTCACTTTCTCCCAGTCGAGAAATCAACTCAACTCCAACTTTGCAGACCCACAGTTTGAGGTAAATGGAGCAGAAGGAAAAGGGCTCAATGTTATTGTGTGCAGCACTTTCAAGATATTTGCAGTTAGTGGTGAATGAGGAAGTGGAGATGTTGCAAAAAGCTGCATTGAGGACAAATCAACAGAATCTTAGCAGGCATTCAGCCCATTGTGACTGTGCTGTCTCTTTCAGACAATTCACCCCAAGATCTCCCAAATCCCGGAATTACCTTGTGCAAGTTTCTATGTCACATCATTTGCCATAATCTCAACGTAGGCACAGTGATTTTTAACAGAGTACTGTCGATGAAAAATTCAGTCAGCATGGATTGAGATGAAGTTGACATGGAATGAAAATCAGCAACAAAGCCCAGGCTTAAAACCCAAGCCCCCCAGATGGGACTTGAACCAACAATTACCAGCTTAGGGAAGCCAGTGTCTTATCCATTAGGCCCCTCGGGCTCCCACCTTGCACTTTCTGTGGAAAGTATTGACCTCAAACGAGTGCTACAGCTGAACATGTTCCAAGATCGAGGTTTATATGTTGAGGCACACACTAAAGTATGGAGCAGCTGCTGTCAAGGTGTAACAGTTAAAGAACACTGTCTAAGGCCTTTCTGACCAGTTATGACATCATCCCTTCATTTCTCAGACCCTCTTGGTGCCTCAGAATGAAGAGAAATCGTTTCCTGCCTCAGGAGAAAGATCTGCCCGAACTTGCGAGACCTCCTTTTGTGAAAGAGAACCAGCCCTGTATTGGGACACGATGTTGCTAATGTTCATCTGGTTGATCAGTGGAAATTAAAAGCCATGTGACACAACAGGCAGAGTCAATCTTTAGCTGTTTAGAAGTTCAGCAGAGAGAAACAGACTTACTTTGTGATATAATAGGTAATTCCTGTCCCATTGATCTATTAACTGCAGGGAACTTTCAGATACGTGGTATCTTTAGAGCAATTAAATATCCTCCCAAGATATATGCTTTCGCTCTCAACTGAAGATGTTATAACTTCAATGGCTAAGAGTATTAACCAATAAATCAATGCCAAGCCAGTTAAAGTATGACACTTGGCACATCATCATCGCTGTAATTGCAGAATGCAGCATAACCTATTCCGTCTTCTAACCTACTGACAGCCTACTTTTCAGAAGTCTCCTCACACGACTCTGAAAACAAATTAAAAGAAACCAATTAAACCAAATAAGCACAAATTAAAATGTCCCAGTCATTTAAAAAGGCTCTGTAACAAAAGTCAAAATCTCCCAAGAAAGCTTACACTTACAGAGTCACAGAGTTGTACAGATCCTCTGCTCCAACCCATCCATGCCAACCAGATATCCGAAAGTTATCTAGTCCCACAAACCAGCATTTGGTCCATATCCCTCTGAAGCCTTCTTATTCATGTCCCCATACAGCTGCCTTTTAAATGTTACAGAGTCTTAGAGTTATACAGCATGGAAACAGACCCTTTGATCCAACTCGTCTATGCCGACCTGATATCCTGAATTAATCTAGTCCGACTTGCCAGCATTTGGCCCATATCCCTCTAAACCCACCCTGTTCATATACCCCCATCCCGATGCCTTTTAAATGTTTTGGAGGAGCCGGGGTTAGACTGGGGTGGACAAAGTTAAAAATCACACAACACCAGGCTATAGTCCAGCGGGTTTATTTGGAAGCACTAGCTTTCGAAGCGATGCTCCTTCACTGGGTGGTTGTCTTCACCTGATGAAGAAGCAGCGCTCTGAAAGCTAGTGCTTCCAAATAAACCTGTGGGATTATAACCTGGTGTTGTGTGACTTTTAACTTCTAAATGTTGTTATTGTACCAGCCTCCACCACTTCCTCTTGCAGCATGTTCCATATAAGCACCACCCTCTGCATGAAAAGGTTGCCCCTAAGGTTCCTCTTAAATTATTATTCTTCTCATTGTAAACCTATGCCCTCTGTTTTTGTACTCCCCACCCTGGGGAAAAGACTGAAGCTATTCACCCTATCCATGTCCCTCATGATTTTATAAACCTCTGTAAGGCCACCCTTCAGCCTCCAACACTCCAGTGAAAATAGCCTCAGTCTATTCATCCTCCCCCAATAGCACAAACCCTGTAACCCTTGCAACATCCTTGTAAATCTTTTCTGAATGCTTGCAAGTTTTACAACATCTTTCTATAGCAGGGAAACCAGAATTGAACGCAGTATTCCAAAAGGTGGCCTAACCAATATCCTGTACAGCCACAATCCAACATTCTAATTCCTATACTCGATGCACTGACTAATAAAGGCAAGTGGATCAAATGCCTTCTTCACTGTGCTATCTACCTGCAACTCCTTCTCTTCCTAATCTGTGTGTATGTGAGTTACAATAATCTTTTTGCATTCTGATGTGAATAGATTCACCCTTTAGTTAATTCAACATATCCAGGTTTAATTGGATACTTTTCAACACCAATTCAATTGGTTTGGGAGGAAGACACCCACAAGAAAGGGTCCCTTTTTAAATTAACCTGTTAGTGACCAACCAAGGATCCAGGTAAATGAAGAAAGGAAACCATTTCATCCCTGCTCACCTGGGAGCTTAACAATTTGGGGTATCTGTCTGGAACTGTAATAACGTGGGGAACAATTCTCACACCAGCCTCTCTTTGTAAGTGCTCCATGTATTTACGAAACAATGCCCTTCACCAGCACATCTCAGTGATATATTTAACATTCCATTCACATTAATCACTCCAAGGGTATGATCTACATTAAGAATATAAACAGTAAGTGTTGAAACTCTCAGGTTCGGAAGCATCTGCTGAAAAAAACAAAACAAATACTGCAAATTGATAATTATGTTTCTCTCCACAGATGCTACCTGAGCTGCATTTCAATATTTCCTGATTTTATTGCAGATTTCCAGCGTTTGTGGTATTTAACTTTTGTATAATTTTTTTACGTAAGGAGAATGGAGACTTGAAAACATTGAATGGGACATTTGCTCATTAACCTGTTGGGAATTTTCTGCTCTTGAAAGATTTGATTCAGACTTTAGACAAGGTGCAATCATGACAACAACTGTGGGATTGTACTTATTAGATATCAAGGAACAGCTCATCAAATAAGGCAATCCTCTGAACCAGATGAATTCTCATCTCAAGTTTGGGGAGAAAGGTTTAAAAGATCAGTATTAGAGGGGGTGAGATCTGATCAACTTCAGAAAAACTTTGATCTTAAAACTACAATTCTACAGTGAAAGTGAAATATTGCGAAGTGTATGGTTAATTGTCCATGATATTTGTTCCTCCTTATTTAATTTCTATAACTATCCGTAGAGTAATTTATAAACATATATTTACGAACCATTGTTATGCATTATTTTGGTAATTTTATAATTTGCCATTACTTTCTCTTCACCTTATTCAAGGAGAGTGTTTATTACAGTGAGTGATACCACACAGGATTTCAATTGCACTGAATTGGTTTTGAAAGATAACTCAATAAATGCAGGTTGATGCTGTCGATGGTTCCTGTCGATATATTTCGTTGACTTGTTCAGATGTGTTATGATGTTAAGTCTGAGGCAGAAAGAGGAAGAAGGTATAAGTAAGGTTCAAGACACTGAAGACAGACAGAGCCCTGGAGATAACAGGAATGAATTCAAACCAGGAAATAGAGAATTTGAAGGGACCATGCAATGTTTATGGAAAACAGGATTAAGGAACCTCCAAGGCATTTTACAGAGGGATAACAAGCAACAGGTCGCCAGGGAAAGAGTATGTCTTCTCAGAGCAAAGGAGGGAATTTACACATGGAGCCGGAGGAAGTGGGTGAGGTTCTTAATGAATAAACTGCATTGGTATTTCCAAAGGATTCTGGGTAGTCCAAGATGGAGGACGGGAAAAAGTTGTGACTGTAAGAGCTGCCTCTTTTTTGAGGCATTTTAGGTGTTGGGGGGTGATTTCCTCAAATTCCAGGAGCAGCAATTACTGTTTTATTATGCAACTTTGGAGAAAAAAAACTCAAAACAACGGCACTTTTAAAAGGAAGAAAGGCAGACAAAGAAAGTGAGTACATGGTCAGGGGGGCGGGAGGGAAGAAACCTACACTGCTCACTGATATGGAGCGGAAGGGTCGAGAGGGATATGGGCCCAGTGTGGGCGAATGGGACGAGATTAGATTAGGATATGTGGTCGGCATGGACGGGTTGGAGCGAAGGGTCTGTTTCCATGCTGTACATCTCTATGACTCGATGACATGGTGGATGGTGAGTCTTGTATATTGATATTCTAGAGCATGTCAATATTAAAAAGGAGATGTTGGGTGTTTTGAAAAGCATTAAGGTAGACAAGTCCCCAAGACCTGATGGAATCTATCATAGAACCCTGAGAGAGGCAGGTGTGGAAATTGTTACGGATTTGTACAAAATATATGTATCCTTTATAGTCCCAGGAGAATTCCCCAAGGATTGGAGAATACCCAATGTTGTTTCTTTCTTTAAGAATGGCAAAAAGAATAATTCAGGAAATTAAAGGCCAGATTGGCTTCCTGCAACTTCCTGTTATTCATTGCTTGGACATCACTGTCTGTGCCTGGATGGTACCCTCTGGAAGTCACTCTGTAAAGATCTCCACCCCTCTACCTTGGGGTCTCAGGATCTCAAGGTGTTCCTCTCTTTGGCCAAGGTTTCGGTCCATGTGTAATGGTTTCCTGAATGTGGTTCCTGTGAAGTGCCTTGTGCCATGAAAAGGGATCCCTACATGCAGGCTGTAGTTGGGTTGAAGTGTTTTGGAGAGCAGGCAGGAAAGTGGAGTTGAGACCGAGATGAGATCAGCCATGATCGTGTGGAATGACAAAGCAGGCTCGAGGAGCTGAATTGCCGAATTTTTAAGATCTTCGGAGCACAACCAAAGACAGAGCTATCAATTGCCGTGGGTGTCTAACATGGTATCTCACCTCAGATGCATCATGAAGAGGGTGTCCATGTTCAAAGCCAGGGGTTGTGAGTTCATATCCCATTTGGGCTGTTATGTTTTTAAACATGAACTCTGATCAGCACCCTGTGTCTGTTTGATCTCAATTCCAGTTAATAAGGGGAGATGGTGGTGCAGTGCTAGACCTGGAGTAGGAATCCAGAACACCAAGTTCATGGTGTGGGGGAGATGGACTGTAATCCCACCATACAAGGTGGTGAAATCTCAGCTCAGGAGGAGCTTTGTCTGATGGGAACCATATATTGCTATTGAGGTTTGTTAGGAAGCGAACTGGTTCTATATTCTCCGTTCAGGAAGAAAACCTGGTGAGACTACAGACCCACAGCAATGTGGTTGACTCACCCTCTGGGCAATAAACACTGGCCTAGTCAGAAACATATCGCATTCTTTCCCTGTAGCTCGGTCTCAATCCTGGAACACCCTCCATTGATTCATTGTAGGTTTACCTCCAACAAATGGTCAAAAATCACACCACACCAGGTTATAGTCCAACAGGTTTATTTGAAAACACGAGCTTTCAGAGCATTGGTCCTTCATCAGGTGTAATGAGAGAGGAGGCATCAGACACAGAATGTATAAGTAAAATATCAAAGGGTCATACAAGTGATGCGAATGTATTGAACAAATCCAAAATGGCCGACTCCCTCCTGTTAAATCTTCAATCAGTTCGAAAGGAGATACAGGCAGCACATGGATTGCAGTGGTTCAAAAGGATAGCTCCCCATCACCTTTCAGGGGAAACTAGGCAGAGGCAATAAATGTTGATCTAGCCAGCAATGTTCACACCCTGGAAATGAATAAAAACAATCCCACAATGGAATAAACCGCCAGGGGAAAAGTCATAGTGTAATGACTTGAAAACATCAAGCCCCAACTTTGGATGGTTTCTATTGTTATGTTTTACATTATCATCCAAAACGCACCAGTCATTGACATAAAGGTTATGATTTGGAGGAGCCAGTGTTAGACTGGGGCGGACAACGTTACAAATCACACAGCACCAGGTTATAGTCCAACAGGTTTATTGGGAAACACTAGCTTTCGAAGAGCTGCTTCTTCATCAGGTGGTTGTGGAGCAGGATCGTAAAACACTGAAGTTTTAGCAACAGGATTGCAGTGTCATGGCATGTAATATTAAACAAATTGAGCTGAAGTCTTTCATCTTTTAAAATGATCATGTTAGTTTCAGTTCCTTGTTATGTCCATCCCAGACCTTTGTTAAAGTTACATTCTCAAGAGAGTTTTAACAATCGGTACTATCTCAGCTCAGATAATGCATTGAAGATGTGAGGTTAAAATCTGTCTGTGTCCCAATGTTCGGTCAGACTGATTCTATTTCTAAAGTGGCATTTACAGAATCTGACATGGTTTTATGCAGTTTTTGAGCAAAACAAAAGATAATTCTGAACGTACAAATTCACCCCACAAACATACATGTGTGTGCGTGCAGGGGAGACCGAGTGAGTGTGTGCAGTTGGGTGTGTGTGGGAGGGGGCGATGGTGTGAGTGTCTGTGAGAGTGTGTGTATGTGTATGTGTTTGAGTGTAATGGGGTATGTATCTGTGAGAAGGTGTGTGTGTGGGTGTGAGTGTGGGAGTGTGTATGTGTATTGTGTGACAGGATGTGTGTGTGTGTGTGTGTGTGTGTGTGTATAGTGCAGTGGGGTCAGCTGTAGTGTGACATGAACCCAAGGTCCCAGTTGAGGCCATCCCCATGGGTACCAAACGTGGTTATCAGCCTCTGCTCGGCCACTTTTCGTTGTTGCCTGTCCCAAAGCCCACCTTGGAGGATGGTTACCTGAAGGATCGAGGTTGAAAGTCCCTGATCGTTGTAGTGATCTCCGACTGGGAGGGAACACCTCTGTTTGGTGATTGTTACGCGGTGCCCATTCATCTGTTGCCGTAGCCTCTGCTCAGTCTCGCCAATGTACCATGCATCGGGCATCCTTCCCTGCAGCGTATGAGATAGACAACACTGGCCGAGTCACATGAGTACCTGCCACGTACATGGTGGGAGATGTCCCCATGGGTAATGTCGGTATCCATGGCGACACTCTGACACGTTTTACAGTGTCTGCTGTGACAGGGTTGTTTGGTGTTGTCCTGAAGGCCGGGCAGTTTGCTGTGAACAATGGTCTGTTTAAGGTTTGGTGGCTGTTTAAAGGTGAGAAGTGGAGGGGTAGGGAAGGTCTTGGCGAGGTGCTCATCCTCATTGATAATGTGTTGCAGGCTGTGGAGAATGTGACGTAGTTTCTCAGCTCCTGGTAAGTATTGGACAATGAAGGGTACCCTGTTGGTTGCAGCTCGTGTCTGTCTCCTGAGGAGGTCATTGCAGTTTCTCTCTGGGGCATGTCAGAACTGGCGATTGATGAGTTAAGCATCATATCACATTCTTATCAGGGCATCCTTGTGTACTTTCAAGTGCCCCTCACATTCCCCCTCACCTGAACAGATCCTGTGTAAGTGTTCGGCTTGTACAGAGGGGACGGCTGTTTTAATATGTTGAGGGTGGGTTTGTGGTTGAGTGAGGTTCTGTGGTGCCCATCCTTGATGGAGATGCATGTGTCCAAGAATGAGACAGATACTAAACAGTAGTCCGTGGTGCGTTTGATGGTGGGATGAAACTCGTGAAATGTTGGCGAACATAAATGTTGGGAGAGTGCAGCATTGTTCTGACATGAACACAACCAAGGTTGAGGGGATCAATTCTCCTGACATGGCCCCAGAAGCACGTGTTGTCCCAGTGACCTAACAGCTCCATCTCTGATCTTCGAAGCTACTGCCTGTGGTTTACATCCCTTCTGGGGATACTTTCAATTTAAACATTCTCTCCAATTAAAACCCTCTCACTGCATTATCTCCATTCAAATTAAGTTAATCTCTGACCTAATGTCTTTAAAAATCTGCATGGCTGCTTTGAGATCATCGAACTGTACAAACATTGAGCTTGCTTGACCTCTGTACTGTTCTGTTGGTATTTAACAGGAAAGCTGGGAATTTTTCTTGCAAACATTTCGTCCCCTGTCTAGGTGACATCCTCAGTGCTTGGGAGCCTCCTGTGAAGCGCTTCTGTGATGTTTCCTCTGGCATTTATAGTGGCCTGTCTCTGCCACTTCCGGTTGTCCATTCCAGCTGTCCGCTGTAGTGGCCGGTATATTGGGTCCAGGTCGATGTGTTTGTTGATAGAGTCTGTGGATGAGTGCCATGCCTCGAGGAATTCCCTGGCTGTTCTCTGTTTGGCTTGTCCTATAATGGTAGTGTTGTCCCAGTCGAATTGATGTTGCTTGTCATCTGCGTGTGTGGCCTCTAAGGATAGCTGGTCATGTCGTTTCGTGGCTAGTTGGTGACACCTTTGTAATAATTAAAAACACAGAAATAGAGAACACACACCGGATCATCAACGCCACACTCACAGGAATCCGATTCACTAGAGAGGAAGAAAAGGACAACCAACTCCCATTCCGAGACGTGATGGTACAGAGAACACCGAACGGTGAATTCACCACAAAGGTTTACAGGAAAGCCACTCACACAGATCAAGTCCTAAACTAGGAAAGCAACCACCCCAACACACACAAACGAAGTTGCATCAGGACACTATTCAAAAGGGCCACAACACATTGCAGCACACCAGAACTACAAAAAGAGGAAGAGGAACACCTATACAAAGTATTCGCCAAAAACGGATACCCTCGCAATTTCATCAACAGATGCTTAAGAGAGAGACAATGGAACGAGGACATGCCGCAACCCAAAGGACTAGCCACACTATCATACATCAGGAGCATTTCAGAACTGACAGCCAGACTACTGCGACCACTAGGACTCATAACAGCACACAAACCAACAGCCACGCTCAGACAACAACTCACCAGAACAAAGGACCCGATACCCAACATGAGCAAAACAAATGTAGTGTACAAAATCCCATGCAATGACTGCACAAAACACTACATCGGACAAAAAGGAAGACAGCTAACGATCCGTATCCATGAACACCAACTAGCCACGAAACGACACGACAAGCTATCCTTAGTAGCCACACACACAGACGACAAGCAACATGAATTCGACTGAGACAACACTACCATTATAGGACAAGCCAAACAGAGAACAGCCAGGGAATTCCTAGAGGCATGGCACTCATCCACAGACTCTATCAACAAACACATCGACCTGGACCCAATATACCAGCCACTACAGCGGACAGCTAGAAAAGACAACCGGAAGCGGCAGAGACAGGCCACGATAAATGCCGGAGGAAACATCACAGAAGTGCTTCACAGGAGGCTCCCAAGCACCTGAGGATGTCACCGAGACAGGGGACGAAACGTTTGCAAGAAAAATTCCCAGCTCAGCGAACAGAACCACAACAACGAGCACCCGAGCTACAAATCTTCTCCCAAACTCATTTAACAGGAAAAAATGCAGGTGAAATAAAGTTATTCCACACTCAATAATTTAGATTTACATTCAATGAGTTGGACCAAGATAACAGTAATCCTAAAGTTGGAAGATTCATTGAAAATATTTGATTTGCAAGTAATGATCGACACAGTGAAAAGTTTTGTCTTGTGAGCAATACAGGCAGCTCACAGAGTTAAGTAGCATAGATAAGTAAATAATAGGGAAACAGCAGCAGGAACAAAAACACAGGTACACGTGAATACTAAGAGTCTGTGAGACCGTTCAGTATTCTAATAACAGTAGGGTAGAAACTGTTTCAAAACGGGTTGGTGCGTGTGTTCAGGCTTCTGTACCTTCTCCCCGATGGTAGAGGTTGTAGAAAAACATTGCCAGGGTGGGATGGATCTTTGAGAACGCTGGAGACCTTTCCTTGACAGCGGGCCTGGTAGATGGATTGTATAGATGGGAGGTTGGCCTTTCTGATTGTCTGGGCCGAGTTCACCACTCTCTGTAACCGTCTCCAATCTTGAATGGTACAGTTGCCAAACCAGGTAGTGATACATCCAGACAGAATGCTGTCGATGGTGCACCTATAAACGTTGGCAAGGGTATTCTCTGTCAGTAATATCCGATGTTCGGGTGGGATCAGTGTTGAAGGGTTGGTTTGTTGATGAGAGTGTGATGAGAGCTGGCTTCCAAAAGCAACCTCTCCAACCACACTCTCAGGAATCTCGTCCCCATCCAGAGACAGCAGCCACTTGATCACCACCTTCAACATTCAATCCTGCAGATCCCCGAAAATCTTGTGCAAGATCATGTTGGATACCACTGACCATCAACTGAATGTGGAGATGGGGGTTTTTCCAAAAAAGATTAGAAATGGAGGATAAGCCACAGAGACACCCCAGATGGGACTTGAACCCACAATCCCTGGCTTAGGAGGCCAGTGCCTTATTCATTAGGCCACTGCGGCCTCACATGCAGGTTGCCAATGGCAGCCTTTAAATACTGCACCCTGACCTCTCATTGTGTGTGTTTCTGAGTGTAAGATGCTCACTGATTGTTTTTTACCCCTTCCATCTCATGCTAAATTGTAGGCTGCTTGATAAATTGATCCCGCCTCCCATTTCTCCCCAAATGGACCGATGAGAAATCAACCAAACTCCAACTTTCTGGATTAGTGGTGCTGGAAGAGCACAGCAGTTCGGGCTTTTGCCCGAAATGTCGATTTCGAAGCTACTTGGATGCTGCCTGAACTGCTGTGCTCTTCCAGCACCACTAATCCAGAATCTGGTTTCCAGCATCTGCAGTCATTGTTTTTACCACCTTCAAACTTCAACTTTGCAGAACTCAAGTCTGAGGAAAATGGAGCAGACAGGAAAATAGCAAAGGGCTCAATGTTATTTTGTGCAGCACTTTCAAGATATTTGCAGTTACTGGGGAAGGAGAAAGTGGAGATGTTGCAAAAAGCTGCATTGAGGACAAATCAACACAATCTTAGCGGGCATTCAGCCCATTGGGGCTATGCTGTCTCTTTCAGACAATTCACCCCAAGATCTCCCAAATCCCGGAATTACCTTGTGCAAGTTTCTATTAAACAGCAGTTGCCATGATCTCAACATAGGCACAATGATTTTTAACAGAGTAGTTAAAAAATCCAGTCAATTTGGATTGAGATGAAGTTGACATGGGATGAAAATCAGCCACTGCAAAGACCAGGCTTAAAAATGAAATCCCTGAAATCCCAGATTTCAGAGGCCAGTGCCATCACCATTAGGCCACGAGGGCACTATATTGGTAGACCACTGGAAACAGTTGACCTCAAATGAGTGTGACAGCCAAGCACACTCCCAGATCTGTGACAACACACTGAGGGACGCACTAAAGGTTCAGGCAGCTGCTGCCAAGGTGTAACAGGGAAACAACACAGTCTCAGGTCTTTCTGACAAATGATCACATCGTCCTTTCAGTTCTCAGACCCTCTTGGTGCCTGACACTGAACAGAGATCGTTTTCTGCCCAAGTACAAAATGCCTTTCTTTCCACAACGATACAGAAGGTTTGAGAAATGTCAATATTCCAATGGTTTGTTGGATCTTTTCTCTCTGCATAGACTGTACACAACTGATTTAGAACCTTTGTATGCATTTCCAAATGATGTTACAAACTGTTTCAATACATTGCTAATAAAATCAAGTTGAAACGCAAATCAAATTTAGTCTCCCTTTGTCCCCATCACCAACAAGAATACTTGAGTAAAATTGTGAGGAATTCATCAGACCAATGAGACTCCAGGAATTCTTCCAAGATGTCAGCAATGATCCCAATGAGCCAACCAACGAACGGGAACAGTCATCAGAGAGATCCATCGTGGAGCGACCAAAGAAGGAGTCGATTTGTATCCCTGCGGAGGGCCGCTGTCCTGACCTTGAGATGTATGCTCAACCGTCAGGAGATGGGTGAATGACAGATTTAAAAATCACATAACACCAGGTTAGAGTCGAACATGTGGAAGCACTAGGTTTCGGAGCACTGCTCCTTCATCGGGTGGTTGTGGAGAATAAGATTGCAGGACACAGAATTTATAGCAAATGTTTACAATGTGATGCAACTGAAATTGTATCTTCAGAAAGACCTGGATTGTTTGTTAAATCTCTCATCTTTTAGAATGGCCAGGTTGGGTTTCGTCCTTTCATATGTAAATTGCAAAACTTTTATCAAAAGTTACATTCTCAAGTGAACTTTAACAATTGGTGTCATGTTGGCCCAGATAATGTATTGAAGGTGTGAGCTCCCCTGTATGAGACTGTCTGTGCCACAATGGTCAGACTGATTCCAATCTAAAAAACAGATTGACAGCATCTCACATGATTCATACAGGTTTTGAGCAAAGTAAAATGTAATTTTGGAAGTACATGTTCATCAGACAAACTTAGATGAGTGTGTGTATATGGGTGTGTGTATATGTGTGTGTGGGTGTGTATGTGTGTGAATGTGTGTGTGTATATGTGTGCGTATATGTGTGTGGGTGAGTATGTGTGTTTATATGTGCGTGTGAATATGTGTGTGTGTATATATGTGTGTGTGTATATGTGTGTGGATGTGTATGTGTGTGCATGTGTGTGTGGGTGCGCGTGTGTGTGGGTGCGCGTGTGTGTGTATATGTGTGTGTGTTAATATATGTATGTGTGTGTGTGTGGGTGTGTATGTATGTATATATGTGTGTGTGTTTATGTATGTGTGTGTATGTGTGTGTATGTATATGTGTGTGCATGTGGGTGTGTATGTGCATATGTGTATGTGTGTGTTTATGTATATGTGTGTATATGCGTGTGTTTGTATGTGTGTGTGTCTATGTGTATGTGTGTGTGTATGTGTGTGTGTAAATGTGTATATGTGTGTGGGTGTGTATGTGTGTGTATATGTGCGTGTGCATGTGTGTGTGTATATGTGTGTGGGTGTGTATGTGTGTGTATGAGCGTGTGTGGGTGCGCGTGTATGTGTATATGTGTGTGTGTTAATATGTGTATGTATGTGTGTGGGTGCGTGTGTGTGTGTGTATGTATGTATATATGTGTGTGTATGTGTGTGTATGTGCATATGTGTATGTGTGTGTGTTTATGTATATGTGTGTATGTGCGTTAGTTTGTATGTGTGTGTCTATGTGTATGTGTGTGTGAGAATGTGTGTATATGTGTGTATGTGTGTGTGGGTGTGTATGTGTGTGTATGTATGTTTGTGTGTGAATCTAAGAGTGTGTATATGTATATGTGTGTGCGTGTATGTATGTGTATGTGTGTATGTGTATGTGTGTGCATATGTCTGTGTATGGGTGTGTATATGTGTGTGTGTGTGTTGTGTATGTGTGTGTGTATGTGTGTGTGTGTGTGTGTGTGTGTGTGTAGGTGAATGGGGTCACCTGTAATGTCCCAGTTGAGGCCATCTCCATTGTTCCCAAACTTGGTGATCAGCCTCTGCTCGGCCACTTTTCATTGTTGCCTGTCCCGAAGTCCCCCTTGGAGGAAAGTCCGAGGTCGAATGTCCCGAATTGCTGAAGTGTTCTCTGACTGGGAGGGAACACTCCTGTCTGTTGACACTCAGAACAGCCCCACCACCCCACCCCATATACACACATGCACGCGCGCGCGCACACAAACACATGCACAAACACATGCACACACACACACACACACACGCACACACACACGCAAGCACATATAAGTTGTGGGGTGAATTTGTATTTGCAGAACTACATTTTACTTTGCTCAAAAACTGCATGAACTACAGAGCTAAGGAGAGAATTGTGGCAGCTCCCAGAATCAGGTGGCTCAGTGGTTAGCCCCGCTGCCTCACAATACCAGGGTCCCAGGTTCAATTCCAGCCTTAGATAACTGCCTGTGTGGAGTTTGCACATTGCTCTGGTTTCCTCCCACAGTACAAAGGTGAATTGGCCATGTTAAATTGCCCATAGTGTTACCTGTTTCCACACTGTCGGTAGTCTAATCCAGGGGAAGGATCTGCAGGCCCTAATTTACGAAGGCTCTAAGCTCATGCCTTTCCAGGACTTCTCAGCGGTGGGAAACCAGAAAAGAAAACCTTACGATGATGAGCCGAAGACAGAGGAATGGAAGTAAGGCCATTCAGCCCATCGGGTCCACCCCGCCATTCAATCGTGAATGATGGGCATTTCAACGCCACTTTGTGGCATTCTCATCGTCACCCTTAATTTCTTGCGCGATCAAGAATTTATCAATCTCTGCCCTGAAGACAATTAACGTCCTGGCCTCTGCTGCGCTCCACGGCAATGAATTCCACAGGCCCACCACTCTCTGCCTGAAGAAATGTCTCCTCATTTCCGTTCTAAATTTACCCCCCTCTAATTCTCAGGCTGTGCACATGGGTCCTGATGGAAACACATTCCCAGGATCCACCCTTTCTAAGCCATGCATTATCTAGTAAATTTGTATTAGATCTCCCCTCAACCTTCGAAACTCTAATCAATACAATCCCAGGATCCTCAGCTGTTCATTGTATGTTAAGCCTCCCATTCCAGGGATCATCTGTGTGAATCTCCGCTGGACATGCTCCAGTGCCAGTATGTCCTTCCTGAGGTGTGGAGCCCAAAATTGGATACAGTATTTCAAATGGGGCCTAACCAGAGCTTTATAAAGTCTCAGAAGGACATCGCTGCTTTTACATTCCAACCCTCTTGAGATAAATGGCAACATTACATTTGTTTTCTTAACCACGGACTCAACCTGCAAGTCAACCTTTAGAGATTCCTGGACTATCATTCCCAGATCCCTTTGTATTTTGGCTTTATGAATTTTCTCACTGTTTAAAAAATAGTCCATGCCTGTATTCCTTTTTCCAAAGTGCAAGTCCTAGCATTTGCTCAGGTTGAATTTCATCAGCCATTTCCTGGACCACTCTCCTAAACTGTCTAAATCTTTCTGCAGCCTCCCACCTCCTCAGAACGACCTGCTTGTCTGCCTAACTTTGTATCATCGGTGAACTTCGCCAGAATGTCCCCCAGTCCCTTCATCCAGATCATTAATATATAAAGTGAACAGCTGCGGCCCCAACACTGAACCCTACGGGACACCACTTGTCACCAGCTGCCATTCCAAGAAAGAACCTTTTATCCCAACTCTCTGCCTTCTGTCAGATAGCCAATTCCCAATCCATGCCAGTAGCTCACCTCGAACACCATGGACCCTCACCTTACTCAGCAGTCTCCCATGAAGCACCTTATCAAAGGCCTTTTGGAAATCTATGTAGATAACATCCACTGGGTTTCCCTCGTCTAACCTACTTGTTACATCTTCAAAGAATTCTAACAGGTGTGTCAGGCATGACCTCCCCTTACTAAATCCATGCTGACTTGTTCTAATCCAACCCTGCACTTCCAAGAATTTAGAAATCTCATCCTTAATGATGGATCCTAGAATTTAACCTACAACCGAGGATAGGCTAACTGGCTTATAATTTTCCATCATTTATCTTGATCTTTTCTTGAACAAGGGGTTTACAACAGTGATTTTCCAATCATCTGGGACTTTCCCTGACTCCAGTGATTTCTGAAAGATTGAAAATAGCCTCTACTATTTCCTCAGCCACCTCCCTCAGAACTCTCGGATGTAGACCATCTAGGCCGGGAGATTTATCAATTTTTAGACCTTTTAGCGTTTTGAGCACTTCCTCTTTTGTAATGGCTACCATATTCAAATCTGCCCCCTGACTCTCCTTAATTGTTAGGATAATGCTCATGTCTTCCACTGTGAAGACTGACACAAAGTATTTACCAAGTTCTTCAGCAATTTCCTTATCTCCCTTCACGAACCTTCCTGCATCAATTTGGAATGGCCCAATTTCTACTTTTGCCTCTCGTTTGTTTCTTATGTATTGAAAGAAACTTTAACAATCATTTCTAATATTACTGGCTAGCTTACCTTCATATTTGATCCTCTCCTTCCTATTTCTCTGTCTTTGTTGTCCTCTGTTTGTTTTTGTCGTCTTCCCAATCTTCTGATTTCCCAGTGCTCTTGGCCACTTTGTACGCTCTCTCTTTCCCTATGATACATTTCCTGACTTCCTTTGTCAGCCCTGGCTGTTTAATTCCCGCCCCCTGACGGATAATGTTTCTGCCAAGAGAAGACTGAGGGAGTTTGGGATCCAGTACTCTCTGAGGTATCCGGCGGTGCTCCGATAACCTTACATGGATCCGTACATCTCTTTGATACATCGGAGAAGGCAAGAGACTTTGTGGACAAATTAACCGAATCTGAACAATTTAGTATCTACAAATAGTGTTGTTTGGTTATGTCTTTGTTGATTTTTTAAAAAACCGAGGAAGTCCAGTTGGAGCTTTCTTTTCCTTGTTTTCCCGATTGGTAATAATCCGGTTTAAACTGTGTTTGGTGGCGGTTGAGATGTGTACTTTCAATTTCTAAGTGAAGTTATACCAGAGGATGGGTGGGGTATTTACCCCATCGAGCTGAAATGTTTTTTTCTTTATTCATATTGCTATTCTATGGTATATTTACTTTCTATTCTGCTTGTGTTTTTGGTACGGCTCTAGCTAGAAGGAGGGAAACTGTTTGGGATGGCTAGATGCCCACTTATGGGCAGGACGTGAGTTCCCCTATTCAGCGCCATTGGCACTTTATATGGTGGTTTGTATTGCTTTTAATCTTTGATAGTTTTTTAAGTTTGTTAAATGTAGTGGTTTCAGTTTATGTAGTTTTTATATTTGATGGATCATATGACACTAAGGCTCAGTGATTTGTGGCTCGAGTTCCTCCTCTCTGGAATTTAAATGTTACTGCAAAAGGTTATGGCGAATGACTTGATTAAATGGTGAACCAGGAATATCAAGGGAAGTCGAGGAGAAAGTGAGGACTGCAGATGCTGGTGATCAGAGCTGAAAATATGTTGCTGGAAAAGCGCAGCAAGTCAGGCAGCATCCAAGGAACAGGAGAATCGACGTTTCGGGCATCACCCCTTCTTCAGGAATCAAGGGAAGTCTCTCACCAATTAAGAGGAAGAAGGTACTTTTGAGTCTCAGAAAGGAGAAAGTGGATATTCCTTTGTTACAGGAGACACACTTGGATGACAGGGAGCATTTGAAACTACAGCAGAATGGCTTTGATCAGGTTTACTTCACATCATTTAATCCCAGAAGTAGGTGAGTGGCTGTATTGGTGAGGAGGAATCTCCAGGTTAAGTTACTAGAGTGTGTTAAAGACACACACACAGGAGGTTTGTCATTCTTATAGCCTTGATAAATGGGACAAATATGGTGTTTAAATGTTTATTGCCCTCCAGTGCATCCCCTCAACATTTTGTTTTCTAAATTGATCAGTCTGGAGTCCTGGCATATCATTAAAGGGGGAGATTTTAACTGTCTCATGTATCCCACGGTACAGAGGTTGCCCAAAGCCCCCACCCCCCCCCCCCCACCCCCCACCATCCAACCCCGATACCCTCTGTACAAACTAATCAATGAGTGGATCTGTGTGTGGAGTGAGGGTTGGTGAACATCTGGAGGTGTCTCCACCCTACAGGCAGGGATTTTACGGTTTTCTTTTCCAATCCACACAGATGTCACACCAGGATTGATTTTTTTCCAATCCCCGTGGCAACCCTGGACTTGGTGGCATCTTGTACGATCGGTAATATTACCATCTCTGATCACACTCCAGTGTACCTGTTGGTTAAGATTAAGGACGTTACAGTAGGTCCAAGGCACTGGCAAATGGATCCCTTTATCCTCAAGGATAATACGTTTGTGGAGCATTTGTCTCGGGAATTTTGGGCTTTCCTAGACATTAACTCACGCTCGGTTAGTAGCCCGTCCATCCTTTTGGAAATTGCCAAAGCCTATGCCAGTGGGTCAGTTATTTCCTACACTGCCAGTAGGAGGCAGAAGAAGGGTGAGCAGCAACGTCTCCTTGAAGCACTGTTGAAGGCAGCTGAGAAGGCCTACTTTGACAGGCCCTCGTTGGTCAAGTTACAGAGGATTACGACGCTGCTGTCTGCACTGAATTCCGTGCTCACGCAGACAGCAAAGAACGAGCTTAATTTTGCAAAGCAAAGGTTATATGATCATGGTGACAGGTCTGGTAAATACTTAGCATATCTCGCTAGGAAAAGGAGCACCCCTCAAGCCATTACGGTGACTAGGGAAAGGTCTGGGAACCGAACGTGTGACTCCAAAAAGATTAATGTGTCATTCCAGAGATTTTACTCTAAATTATACCAATCTGAGGTTTGTGAGGAGGGACGGGCCAAAATGGAGGCTTTATTCAAGGATCTGGAGCTCCTGGGTGTGACCCCCGAACAAGAGTCTTTTCTCAATGCCCCCTTATCAGAGCAAGAGGAGCAGGAGGCTGTGAAGCAGCTTCAGAGTGGAAAGGCACCTGGTCCTGATGGACTTCCCAGTGAATTCTAGAAGGAATTTATAAACATATTGTCAGGACCGATGTTCAACATGTTTAATGACCCATACAGCCATGATTGTCTCCCGCCATCTCTGACAGAGGCCAATATTTCTCTTATTCTTAAAAAAGGGGATGTCCCGGGGGACTGTGCTTTGTACAGGCCCATTTCACTCTGAAATATGGACTTAAAAATCCTCGCTAATACTCTTGTGTTCAGGCTGGAGACTGTGTTACCTTCTATTGTAAAAGAGGACCAGACGGGCTTCATAACGGGCTGCAGATCCTCCAATAATGTTAGGAGGCTGCTTAATGTAATTCAAGTGTGTCAACAACAGTCAATATAGGGATTGGTGATTTCTCTAGATACAGAGAAGGCACTTGACCGAGTTGAGAGGGCGTACCTTTTCTATACTCTGGAGCGGTTTGTTTTGGGCGAAGTTTTTATAAGATGGGTAAAGGTTCTCCACAATGACTCTCTCACTGCAATCATCACCAACAGGGTGTGATCAAGCAATTTTAACATTTTTTGGGTCAGCCGACAGGTCTGTTCCCTTTCGCCACTGCTTTTTACAGTGAGGATTGAATCATTGGTGGAGGGCATTCATAGGGATCCCAATATATCAGCTCCAGACGTGGGGTCAAATTTACATCAGAGTTTATTGTATGTGGACGATGTCCTAATTCTTTCATCAAATCCAGCAGTTTCAGTCCCTCGCCTGTTCGCATGCATCTGTGTGTTTGGCACCTTTTTGGGGGACAAGATTAATCTTTCAAAATCAGAGGCTATGCCTATGGGTGGTCTTATGAAAGTGTTAAGTCTTGAGGGTGAATATCGATTCCCATTTAAATGGTCACGGGGGGGTTTTGTGTTTTTGAGCATGTTCATTACTCCAGTTCTGAATCGGCTGTTCAAAGCCAATTTTGTTCAATTATTTGACAAAATCAAACAAGACCTTCAAAGATGGAGGTGCTTCTGGTCTCGTGGTTGGGTCGGATAGCGCTTATTAAGATGAATATTCTCCCATGTTTACTATCCCCTATATGGATGCTCCCTCTGACTTTCGATAAGCAAACATTCAGGAGACTGAACGGCTGGTTCAGCCCCTTTATTTGACATCGTCAGTGGCCCCTCATTAAATGAGCTAAACTGTGATTGTCTCACAGACTGTGGGGAGTGGATCTCCCAGACATTAAAAGCTACCAACGAAGCTCACTTTTATCCTACATGAGTGATTGGGCTTGTGGGGACCCTCTTTCAATATGGTTCGATATTGAAACCTCCCAGACGAAGGTGACCCCTTACTCGCTTGCTGTGTTTGGACAAAATGAGGACAGTTAGGGAATATTGCCATAACCCAATAGTTATCGATACTGTTAAAGCATGGAGGGCAATTCGGCAGAGGGAAGGCAATATTGGCAAGACATCTTCTCTTACACCGATAGTGGGTATACCGGGTTTTCAACTGGGGGATGACAGATTCAGGATCCAAACATTGGGCATCTAGGGGTGTGTCTTGCACGGGTGATTTGTTTGAGGGAGACACAATGATGTCCTTCGATCAGTTAGCACAGAAACATGAGCTATCTAATAAGGAGCTCTTTTGTTTTCTCAAGTTAGAGAATTTATTCAAAAAAAGACAACACTTTTGACTGATCCCAACACATCCGACATAGAGAGGAGGGTGCTCAGTGCTAAGAGTACACTTTCTGTCAGCACTTTATGTCATCAATTGGTGGGGGGGGGGGTACACCCTCAGATGAGTCCGATCGACTCTGTTGGGTTTGGGAGAGAGAGCTAGGTGTTGAAGTCTCCTCAGAGGCAAGGTATCAGTATGCAATTGGACCCATGCTTTACAGTTGAAGATTCTCCACAGGTCCCACTTGGCCCCAGACTGTTTGTCAAAATTTAAACCACTGGTATCTTCAACATGTTTCAAGTGCAAAGTCGGTACAGGCACTCTTACCCATTGTCTCTGGTCCTGTGGGAAGCTTCAAACATACTGGAGAGCTGTGGTGGGTGCAATGGAGCGGATTTTGGGTGTAAGGGTGGAGAAGGACCCGATCTCTCTTCTTCTGGGCCTGCCCAGTGTGCTCCCTGCAGATGAGCAAACGAAAAACATCTCAATATCCTCATATTTTGTGCAAGAAAGAATATCTTGTTAGGTTGGTTATATGAAAACCCCCCTGGGCCTGTTGTGTTGGCGGAAGATTGTTATGGAGCACATCCCCTTGGATTTTCTCACAAGTATGGTACACAACAAAACTGAGGGCGGGTTGGAATTTTTTTTACATTTTACTTGACTTTTATTGAATTGTTTTGATTTGTCTTGTTTTATATTTATTGTAATATTAAAAAAATACATTTTTTCAATAAAAATATATTTTAAAAATTGTGATAGTCATTTAAAAAGGCTCTGTAACACGAGTGAAAATCTTCAAGAAAGCTTACACTTACAGAGTCATAGACTTGTACAGACCCTTCAGTCCAACTCGACCATGCCAACCAGATAGCCTCAATTTATCTAGTCCCAGAAGGCAGCATTTGGCCCATATCCCTCATTTGTTCTTGTCTTTCTGGGACCATTCCTTCAATGATGGCTGTGCAAACATTGAGCTTGTTAGACTTCCATACTGTCCTGTTGGCATTTAACAGAAAAAAGTGCAGGTGAAATAAATTCATTCCACACTCAATAATTTATATTTTAAATTGTATGAGTCGGACCAAGGTAATAGTGACCCTAAAGGTGGAAGATGCATGAAAATATTTGCTTTGCAAGTAATGATGAAGCAGTTATGAAGGGGCTCTGACATCACCACGGTCTGCAAATCATAATCGGCTTAACCAGACTCAAGAACTAAAGAGAAACCAAGAACATCTCACCAATATTACCATGAAGGATGGTCACAGCAAAGGATCAACAGATGGACCGCAAAAACACATTTCATATCTCTCTGTGCTGTAACATTCTGCTGTCTTTCTGCATTGAAAGTGGGCCGAAGAGCCTGTTTCCACACTGTAGGGAATCTACCTCAATCTAATCTAATCTAAAAAATAATATCCAGCTGCTTTATTCTTTCTGCCAAAGTGTATGACCTCACACGTTCCCACATTGTCTTCCATTTGCTGAGTTTTTGGCTACTCCCTTAACCCATCCACCTCCCTCTGTAAACTCTGTGAGTCAGCCTCAGCAGTTGCCTTCCCACAAATGTTTGTCCAATCTGTGGATGTGGCACTCCAAGTTCTCCAACGATGGCCTAACTACCTCATATCTCCATCATAGCCTCCTTGCAATTGTATTCAATACCTTGACTAAGAAAGGTAAGGACCCAAATGCATAGCCACAGCCCCATCAGTTCCAACCTTGAACACCCAGATTTCAATCATTTCCATTGACATATTGGACCTTATCATAAATACCAAACATGCAGGTAATCTGGGGTTCAGCTGGTAATGTTGACAGAATATAGCTTAGACTGATACCAACACAACCAAAACAGAAGTTGCTTTGTCCATAGATAGGTAGGCCCATCTGTTGGAGCCCCAGTGATCTCATGGGTAAGGCACTAACTTTCTAAACCAGAGATTGTGGGCTGAAGTCTTATATGGGGTTTTGATTTTGTTGAAACCTTCACTGTGCAGCTGATCTCAATCCTGTGTGGTCACGTGTCCATCGCAACAAAATCAGGCATTTTCAATTGATCGTCAGCTGGAGAAATTTGACCTGATAGAAAATTGGCCAAACTAAATTAAACAGCAGCTGTCAGCTCCAGAGAACAGTGCAACTAAGATCAAAGTGTTACAAAAATTCAAGAAGAACCAGTTCCAACCAGACTGAGGGTTGTATGTTGGAGATGTGTCAGCCTGAGACAATCCACTTTATAGCTCCTGGCATGACAACAGTGAAGGGTATTGGTGTGACCCCATTGGATGATGTGAACCCTGCTCATGATTGTATTGGCCAAAGCCACAGAAGATTCTGGAAGATCAGGGAAAAGTAGGGAAGGAACACACACCTGGTTTCCAGTCCCTTCGCGAAGCCTTGACTGGGCCTTGCAGTGGAGCTCTGACCATCTGCTCCAAACTTGTTCAGAGAAGCCCTAGAGTGGGGTGGGAGGAGGCCATTCAGACCATCATGTCCCCACTGACCCTCTGAAGAGCATCCCATCCAGGCCTAACCCCTATCCTCTCACCCTGCACTCCCCAGAGCCAATCCACCGAACCTGCACATCTTTGGGCTGTGGGAGGAAACCAAAGCACCCGGAATACCCCATGGAGAGAATGTGCAAACCCGACACAAACAGACACCCAAGGGAGGAATCAAAGCCAGGTCCCTGACACTGTGAGGCAGCAGTGCTACCCACTGAGTCACCATGCCATCCCCAGGAGAATCTCAGCAGGTTTTCAGCCATTGTGACTGTGCTGTCTCTTTCAGACGATTCACTCCTATATCCTGCATATCCTCAACATTCTCTATTTTTCTGGCACAAGGTCCCACCAACCCATTACAGACCTGGGGACTTTTCCAGGGGAGATGAGAAATCGACTTGACCTCAGACGAAGATCCGCCATGAAGACAAGGGTTAAAAAGTCAGACACCCCAGATGGGACTTGAACCCACCATCCCTGGCTGAGGAAGCCAGTGCCTTATCCATTAGGCCACTGAGGCCACATGTGTGACGTTAAAATGGCAGCTTTTAAGTTTTGTTTTGCAAGAACACACTGACTGTGGCTCAGCCAGCACCGAGTCAGTGCCCTGGACTGAGGGGATTCTAAATCTCCTGGTTACATATGTTTTTCTCTTTACCCCCACACTGCTGCCTAACTGTGGTAGTGCTTATATTTTCCCCAGCACCCATGTTGTGTGTGTGCAGGTGTGAGACACAGTGAAAGACAACAGATGGACAAATCTTTATTCAATTCCCACCACCAGGAAGAAAGGAAACACCCGAGTGGCCAGTGACAAGCATCAAAGGGCAATGCTGTGTGACCAAACAGTGAGGGGGAAGGTACTCTCTGAACAGCTCAAGGATGTTGGTAGACACTGCATGCTCCTTCTCCAGGGACACCCGGGCTCGAACGTAACCATGGAAGAGGGTCAGGCAATCGGCCCTAACAACCAGTTTGGCCAGGCCCAGGAGCAGACCCACGAGGAGATCCTCTGACCAACCCTCCCCCCTCGGCACTGGGTGCCCAACGATGGGGAGTGTGGGGCTGAAGTCCAACCAGAAACGGAGGAGAAGGTTTCCCAGAAAGCTAAAAAGGGAGTGCAAGCGTCCTGTTCCATGGACTCCACAGCACCACAGAACAAGCAGTTGGGCTGGGAGTCCGTGAACCACCACAATCTGCGGACTGCCGCGTGCAATACCCTCCACCCCAGATCCCCGTGAGAAAGGGGGAGGACTCCCATGTAGAGAGCCCTTCACTGGGGATGGTCCCCACCGCCTGGTGGTAAATGGGCACGCCAGGGTGTGTCCGGGAGGTGGATGAGGGTGTGCAGCAGCAGTCTGTACAGGGCCCTCTGTGATACACCCCTGAAAGGGACAAAACTAAAACTCCGGAGACAGCTCAGGTTGTGGGGCACAGGCTCCCGCAGGAAGTACTGGACCCTAGGGCCAATGTGAAATTCCGTCCGGTCAGGAGTGAGTGCAGATGGGATCCCACCGCACACCTGAGCATCCTCCAACTGGGGCACTACGTGGGGTCTGAGCACCGTCGTTTTAAGGCGTCGGATGGTGGTGGCCACGTACCGGACGTCTACCGCTGCCCTGCTCGCTATATCCTGCGGCAGCGTCCAGCCCAGGCCCACACCATCCAGCACGTCCCCGACCCTGGTCACCCTCACAGTCACGGCCCTCCCCTCCGACAGTCACTCGAACCCACGAGTACGGAGGTGCGGATTCCTGAGCAACGTCTCCCTGACGACAGTCGTTACTCCTGCCGGAGGGTAGGCGTGACGCGATTCGACCATGTTCCAGACCGTGAGCAGGTCCTGGTAAAAGACAGGCAGTGTCCTGAGAGTGACCTCCAAACCATCACGGTCCCTGAACAGGAGCTGAGTGTCGTAGTTGAGGTTACGCACCTGGTGGAAAAAATACGTCGCCAGGGCACCCCGCCGAGGGGGAGGCTCAATGTAAAGGTATCGCTGCAAGGTCTGAAGGTGGAACGTCGCTACCTGGGTGTGAACGCACACCAGCGACTGACCGCCCCCCTCAATATGGAGACTCAGGACCTGCGCAGTGACCCAGTGCATCTTTTTGTCCCAGAAGAAGTGAACCAACATTCTCTGGATGTCAGGGACAAAACCAGGAGGAGGGACCAAAGTGACCAGCCGGGACCACAGCATGGCAGGCACCAGCTGGTTTATGACCAACACTCGACTCCTGTGAGACAGCACTCGGAGAAGTCCTGTCCAGAGGCCGAGGCGAGCCGAGACTTTGGCCTCCAGCTCCTGCCAGTTCCCCGGCCAGGATTCCTCAGCCGGGCTGAGGTAGACCCCCAGGTCGAGGAGATGGTCGTACTCCAGCTGAACCCCCGTAACTCCTCCGGCAGAGACTCCACCCGTCACGGACTGACCAGTCGTCTGGAATATTGGGCCCAGTTGATCCTGGTGGAAGAGGCCGCTGAGTACAAGGCCTGGCACTCACACATCCTCCCCAGGTCAGCAGGGTCGGTGAAAGGGAGGAGCACGTGGTCAGCGTAGACCGAGATGACCACCCCTGTGCCCGCACCGCGCAGAACCAGCCCCGACAACCTCCTCCATTAGAGGCACAGGAAAGGCTCCACGCACAGGGAATCCAGCTGGCCGGACAGGGGGCAGCCTTGGCGTACTCCTCTCCCAAAGTGAAGGGGCACTGTCATGGAGCCGTTAACTTTAAAACTAATTGCACCTGCCTCCACTTGGTCCACATCCACACAAGCATTTCCTGTCATGTACCTGTCCAAATGTCTTTCTCATAGAATCCATACAGTGTGGAAACAGGCCATTTGGCCCAACAAGTCCACCCAGACTCACTCCCCTACAGGTCCTCCTGCCAAATGTACCCAACCTTCACATCCCTGAACAGTCTGGGCAATTTTGCATGGCTAATTTACTTGTGGGAGGAAACTGGAGCACCTGGAGGAAACCCACACAGACACGGGGAGAAAGTGCAAAATCCACACAAACTGTCACCAGAGGCTGAAATTGAACCTTGGTCCCTGGTGCTATGAGACAGCAGTGCTAACCACGGAGCCAACTTGGAAACTCTACACAAATAGTCACCCAAGGGAGGAATCAAAGCCAGGTCCCTGACACTGTGAGGCAGCAGTGTTACCCACTGAGCCACCATGTCATCCCCAGGAGAATCTCAGTAGGTTTTCAGCCATTGTGTCTGTGCTGTCTCTTTCAGACGATTCACCCCCCCATCCTGCAGATCCCCGAAAATCTTGAGCAAGAACATATTGGGCACCACTTCCCATCAGCTGAAAGCAGACAAGGGGGATTTCTCCAAAGTCAATTAGAAATAATGTGGACAGTGAACAAGCCATAAATAACCAGACACCCCAGATGCGACTTGAACCCAAAATCCCTAATCCAGTCGGCCACTGGGGCTACACCCATGTAGTTAAAATGGCAATCTTTAAATACTGAACCCTGCCCTGTCATATTGTTTTTTTCTGAGTTTTCTACTCTTACTGATTGTTTTTTACCCCTTCCATTTCATGCTAAATTGTCGGCTGCTTGATAAATTGACCTTGCCTCCCATTTGGCCCCAGACGGACATTTGAGAAATCACAGCCGGTCAGACAGCGTCCGAGGAGCAGGAGAGTCGACGTTTCGAGCATAGGCCTGAAGAGCTTATACTCGAAACATTGACTCCCCTGCTCCTCGGATGCCACCTGACCAGCTGTACTATTCCAGCACCACACAGTTTGACTCTGATCTCTCACATCTGCAGTGCTCACTTTCTCCCAGTCGAGAAATCAACTCAACTCCAACTTTGCAGACCCACAGTTTGAGGCAAATGGAGCAGAAGGAAAACGGCTCAATGTTATTGTGTGCAGCACTTTCAAGATATTTGCAGTTAGTGGGGAAGGAGGAAGTGGAGATGTTGCAAAAAGCTGCATTGAGGACAAATCAACAGAATTTTAGCGGGCATTCAGCCCATTGGGGCTGTGCTGTCTCTTTCAGACAATTCACCCCAAGATCTCCCAAATCCCGGAATTACCTTGTGCAAGTTTCTATGTCACATCATTTGCTATAACCTCAACGTAGGCACAGCGATTTTTAACAGAGTACTGTTGATGAAAAATTCAGTCAATGTGCATTGAGATGAAGTTGACATGGAATGAAAATCAGCAACAAAGCCCAGGCTTAAAACCCAAGAACCCCAGATGGGACTTGAACAATCAATTACCAGCTTAGGGAAGCCATGGCCTTATCTATGAGGACCCTCGGGCTCCCACCTTGCACTGTCTGTGGAAAGTGTTGACCTCAAACGAGTGCTACAGCTGAGCATGTTCCAAGATCGAGGATTACATGTTGAGGGACACAGTAAAGTATGGAGCAGCTGCTGTCAAGGTGTAACAGTTAAAGAACACTGTCTAAGGCCTTTCTGACCAGTTATGACATCGTCCCTTCATTTCTCAGTCCCTCTTGGTGCCTCAGAATGAAGAGAAATCGTTTCCTGTCTCAGTAGAAAGATCTGCCCGAACTTGCGAGACCCCGCTTTGTGGAAGAGAGCCAGCCCTATATCGGGACAGGAAGGAGATCCCAATGGCCCAACATGGATTGTTCCAGTTAATATCCTTTCTCAAATGGATAGAGCTATAGAGCGAGTAAAATTGTGGGAATTTGGGAAATTCTGACAATCTGTTTTAATATTTAGTTAATAAATCAAGTTGAACCGCAAACCAATTTTGTCCCCCATTGTCTGCATCACCAACAAGAATACTGAAGGAAAGTTGAGTTTAATTACATTGTGTTACTCATGTTTATCTGGTCGATCAGTGGAAATTAAAAGCCATGTCACACAACAGGCAGAGTCAATCTTTAGCTGAGTAGAAATTCCGCAGAGAGAAACAGACTTACTTTGTGATATAATAGGTAATTCCTGTCCCATTGATCTATTAACTACAGGGAACTTTCAGATACGTGGTATCTTTAGAGCAATTAAATATCCTCCCAAGATATATGCTTTCACTCTCAACTGAAGATGTTATAACTTCAATGGCTAAGAGTATTAACCAATAAATCAATGCCAAGCCAGTTGAAGTATTACACTTGACACATCATCATCGCTGTATTTGCAGAATGCAGCATAACCTATTCCGTCTTCTAACCTACTGACAGCCTACTTTTCAGAAGTCTCCTTACACGACTCTGAAAACAAATTAAAAGAAACCAATTAATAGACAATAGACAATAGACAATAGACAATAGATGCAGGAGTAGGCCATTCTGCCCTTCGAGCCTGCACCGCCATTCAATATGATCATGGCTGATCATTCCTAATTAGTATCCTGTTCCAGCCTTATCTCCATAACCCTTGACTCCACTATCTTTAAGAGCTCTATCCAATTCTTTCTTAAAAGAATCCAGAGACTGGGCCTCCACTGCCCTCTGGGGCAGAGCATTCCACACAGCCACCACTCTCTGTGTGAAGTAGTTTCTCCTCATCTCTGTCCTAAATGGTCTACCCTGTATTTTTAAGTTGTGTCCTCTGGTTCGGCACTCCCCCATCAACGGAAATATGTTCCCTCCTGCCAGAGTGTCCAGTCCTTTCATAAGCCTATACGTTTCAATCAGATCCCCTCTCAGTCTTCTAAACTCAAGGGTATACAAGCCCAGTCGCTTCAGTCTTTCCGTGTAAGGCAATTCCTGCCATTCCAGGAATTGACCTCGTGAACCTACGCTGCACTCCCTCAATAGCCAGAATGTCTTTCCTCAAATTTGGAGACCAGAACTGTACACAGTACTCCAGGTGTGGTCTCACCAGGGCCCTGTACAGCTGCAGAAGCACCTCTTTGCTTCTATACTCAATCCCTCTTGTTATGAAGGCCAGCATGCTATTAGCCTTCTTCACGACCTGCTGTACCTGCATGCTTGCCTTCATTGACTGGTGGACAAGAACACCCAGATCTCTCTGAACAGCCCCTTTACCTAATTTGATACCATTGAGGTAGTAATCTGCCTTCCTGTTCTTGCCACCAAAGTGGATAACCAGACATAAAGAATATAAAGGAGGATAGTAAAAGCTTTTTTAGGTATGTCCAAGGCAAAAAAATGGTTAGGACAAAAATTGGGCCCTTGAAGACAGAAGCAGGGGAATATATTACTGGGAACGAAGAAATGGCAGAGGAATTAAATGGGTACTTCAGATCTGTGTTCACTGGGGAAGACACAAGCAATCTCCCTGAGGTAACAGTGGCTGAAGGACCTGAACTTAAGGGAATTTCTATTTGCCAGGATTTGGTGTTGGAGAGACTGTTAGGTCTGAAGGTTGATAAGTCTCCGGGACCTGATGGCCTGCATCCCAGGGTACTGAAGGAGGTGGCTCGGGAAATCGTGGATGCGCTGGTGATTATTTTCCAGAGTTCAATAGAATCGGGGTTGGTTCCTGAGGATTGGAGGGCGGCTAATGTTGTGCCACTTTTTAAGAAGGGTGGGCGGGAGAAAGCAGGAAATTATAGACCAGTTAGTCTGACCTCAGTGGTGGGAAAGATGCTGGAGTCTATTATAAAGGATGAAATTACGGCACATCTGGATAATAGTAACAGGATAGGACAGAGTCAGCATGGATTTATGAAGGGGAAATCATGCTTGACTAATCTTCTTGAATTTTTTGAGGATGTAACTCGGAAGATGGACGAGGGAGATCCAGTGGATGTAGTGTACCTGGACTTTCAGAAAGCTTTTGATAAAGTCCCACACAAGAGGTTAGTGAGTAAAATTAGGGCGCACGGGATTGGGGGCAAAGTACTAGATTGGATAGAGAATTGGTTGGCTAACAGGAAACAAAGGGTAGTGATTAACGGCTCCATTTCGAAATGGCAGGCAGTGACCAGTGGGGTACCGCAGGGATCCGTGCTGGGACCGCAGCTTTTTACAATATATGTAAATGATATAGAAGATGGTATCAGCAATAACATTAGCAAATTTGCTGATGACACAAAGCTAGGTGGTAGGGTGAAATGTGATGAGGATGTTAGGGGATTACAGGGTGACCTGGACAAGTTAGGTGAGTGGGCAGATGCATGGCAGATGCAGTTTAATGTGGATAAATGTCTGGTTATCCACTTTGGTGGCAAGAACAGGAAGGCAGATTACTACCTCAATGGTATCAAATTAGGTAAAGGGGCTGTTCAGAGAGATCTGGGTGTTCTTGTCCACCAGTCAATGAAGGCAAGCATGCAGGTACAGCAGGTCGTGAAGAAGGCTAATAGCATGCTGGCCTTCATAACAAGAGGGATTGAGTATAGAAGCAAAGAGGTGCTTCTGCAGCTGTACAGGGCCCTGGTGAGACCACACCTGGAGTACTGTGTACAGTTCTGGTCTCCAAATTTGAGGAAAGACATTCTGGCTATTGAGGGAGTGCAGCGTAGGTTCACGAGGTCAATTCCTGGAATGGCAGGATTGCCTTACACGGAAAGACTGAAGCGACTGGGCTTGTATACCCTTGAGTTTAGAAGACTGAGAGGGGATCTGATTGAAACGTATAGGCTTATGAAAGGACTGGACACTCTGGCAGGAGGGAACATATTTCCGTTGATGGGGGAGTGCCGAACCAGAGGACACAACTTAAAAATACGGGGTAGACCATTTAGGACAGAGATGAGGAGAAACTACTTCACACAGAGAGTGGTGGCTGTGTGGAATGCTCTGCCCCAGAGGGCAGTGGAGGCCCAGTCTCTGGATTCTTTTAAGAAAGAATTGGATAGAGCTCTTAAAGATAGTGGAGTCAAGGGGTATGGAGATAAGGCTGGAACAGGATACTAATTAGGAATGATCAGCCATGATCATATTGAATGGTGGTGCAGGCTCGAAGGGCAGAATGGCCTACTCCTGCATCTATTGTCTATTGTCTATTGTCTATTGACATTTATCCACATTAAACTGCATCTGCCATGCATCTGCCCACTCACCTAACTTGTCCAGGTCACCCTGTAATCCCCTAACATCCTCATCACATTTCACCCTACCACCTAGCTTTGTGTCATCAGCAAATTTGCTAATGTTATTGCTGATACCATCTTCTATATCATTTACATATATTGTAAAAAGCTGCGGTCCCAGCACGGATCCCTGCGGTACCCCACTGGTCACTGCCTGCCATTTCGAAATGGAGCCGTTAATCACTACCCTTTGTTTCCTGTTAGCCAACCAATTCTCTATCCAATCTAGTACTTTGCCCCCAATCCCGTGCGCCCTAATTTTACTCACTAACCTCTTGTGTGGGACTTTATCAAAAGCTTTCTGAAAGTCTTAAACCAAATAAGCACAAATTAAAATGTCCCAGTCATTTAAAAAGGCACTGTAACAAAAGTCAAAATATCCCAAGAAAGCTTACACTTACAGAGTCACAGAGTTGTACAGATCCTTCGCTCCAATTCGTCCATGCCAACCAGATATCCGAAAGTTATCTAGTCCCACAAACCAGCATTTGGTCCATATCCCTCTGAAACCTTCTTATTCATGTCCCCATCCAGCTGCCTTTTAAATGTTACAGAGTCTTAGAGTTATACACCACAGAAACAGACCCTTTGGTCCAACTCGTCTATGCCGACCTGATATCCTGAATTAATCTAGTCCGACTTGCCAGCATTTGGCCCATATCCCTCTAAACCCACCCTGTTCATATACCCCCATCCAGATGCCTTTTAAATGTTTTGGAGGAGCCGGGGTTAGACTGGGGTGGACAAAGTTAAAAATCACACAACACCAGGTTATAGTCCAGCGGGTTATTATTCTTCTCACTGTAAACCTATGCCCTCTGTTTTTGTACTCCCCCACCCTGGGGAAAAGACTGAAGCTATTCACCCTATCCATGTCCCTCATGATTTTATAAACCTCTATAAGGCCACCCTTCAGCCTCCAACACTCCAGAGAAAATAGCCTCAGTCTATTCCTCCTCCCCCAATAGCACAAACCCTGTAACCCTTGCAACACCCTTGGAAATTATTTCTGAATGCTTGCAAGTTTTACAACCTCTTTCTATAGCAGGGAAACCAGAATTGAACGCAGTATTCCAAAAGGTGGCCTAACTAATACCTGTACAGCCACAACCCAACATCCCAATTCCTATACTCAATGCTCTGACTCATAAAAGCAAGTGGATCAAATGCCTTCTTCACTGTGCTATCTACCTGCAACTCCTTCTCTTCCTAATCTGTGTGTATGTGAGTTACAATAATCTTTTTGCATTCTGATATGAATAGATTCACTCTTTTGTTAATTCAACATATCCAGGTTTAATTGGATACTTTTAAATACCAATTCAATTGGTTTGTGAAGAAGACATCCACAAGAAAGGGTCCCTTTTAAAATTAACCTGTTAGTGACCAACCAAGGATCCAGGTAAATGAAGAAAGGAAACCATTTCATCCCTGCTCACCTGGGAGCTTAACAATTTGGGGTATCTGTCTGGAACTGTAATAACGTGGGGAACAATTCTCACACCAGCCTCTCTTTGTAAGTGCTCCATGTATTTACGAAACAATGCCCTTCACCAGAACATCTCAGTGATATATTTAACATTCCATTCACATTAATCACTCTAAGGGCATGATCTACATTAAGAATATAAACAGTAAGTGTTGAAACTCTCAGGTTTGGAAGCATCTGCCGAAAAAAACAAAATGAATATTGCAAATTGATAATTGTGTTTCTCTCCACAGATGCTACCTGAGCTGCATTTCAATATTTCCTGATTTTATTGCAGATTTCCAGCACTTGTGGCATTTAACTTTTGTATATTTTTTTTATGTAAGGAAAATGGAGATTTGAAAATATTGAATGGGACTTTTGCTCATTAACCTCTTGGGAATTGTCTCCTATTGAATGATTTGATTCAGCCTGTAGACAAGGTGCAATCATGACAAAGTCTGTGGGTTTGTACTTATTATATATCAAGGAACAGCTCATCAAATAAGGCAATCCTCTGAAACATATGAATTCTCACCTCAAGTTTGGGGAGAAAGGTATAAAAGTATTAGATGGGGTGAGATCTGATCAACTTCAGAAAAACTTTGATCTTAAAACTACAATTCTACAGTGAATGTGAAATATTGCGAAGTGTATGTTTAATTGTCCATGATATTTGTTTCTCCGTATTTAATTTTTATAAGTATCTGTAGAGTAATTAATAAACATATATTTACGAACCATTGTCATGCATTATTTTGGTAATTTTATAATTTGCCATTACTTTCTCTTCACCTTATTCAAGGAGAGTGTTTATTACAGTGAGTGATACCACACAGTATTTCAATTGCACTGAATTGGTTTTGAAAGATAACTCAATAAATGCAGGTTGATGCTGTCGATGGTTCCTGTCGATATATTTCGTTGACCTGTTCAGACGTGTTATGATGTTAAGTCTCAGGCAGAAAGAGGAAGAAGGTATAAGTAAGGTTCAAGAAACTGAAGACAGACAGAGCCCTGGAGATAACAGGAATGAACTCAAACTAGGAAATAGAGAATTTGAAGGGACCATGCAATGTTTATGGAAAACAGGATTAAGGAACCTCCAAGGCATTTTACAGAGGGATAACAAGCAACAGGTCACCAGGGAAAGAGTATGTCTTCTCAGAGAAAAGGAGGGAATTTACACATGGAGCCGGAGGAAGTGGGTGAGGTTTTTAATGAATAAACTGTATTGGTATTTCCAAAGGATTCTGGTTGTCCAAGATGGAGGAAGGGAAAAAGGTGTGACTGTAAGAGCTGCCCCTTTATTGAGGCATTTTGGGTGTTGGAGGTGATTTCCTCAAATTCCAGGAGCAGCAATTACTGTTTTATTATGCAACTTTGGAGAAAAAAACCTCAAAACAACGGCACTTTTAAAAGGAAGAAAGGGAGACAAAGAAAGTGAGTACATGGTCAGGAGGGCGGGAGGGAAGAAACCTACACTGCTCACTGATATGGATAGGAAGGGTCGAGAGGGATATGGGCCCAGTGTGGGCGAATGGGACGAGATTAGATTAGGATATGGGGTCGGCATGGACGGGATGGACCGAAGGGTCTGTTTCCATGCTGTACATCTCTATGACTCTATGATATGGTGGATGGTGAGTCTTGTATATTGATATTCTAGAGCATGTCAATATTAAAAAGGAGGTGTTGGGGTGTTTTGAAAAGCATTAAGGTAGACAAGTCCCCAAGACCTGATGGAATCTATCATAGAATCCTGAGAGAGGCAGGTGTGGAAATTGCTACGGATTTGTACAAAATATTTTATATCCTTTCTGGTCACAGGAGAATTCCTAGAGGACTGGAGAATACCCAATGTTGTTTCTTTAAGAATGGCAAAAAGAATAATTCAGGAAATTAAAGGCCAGATTGGCTTCCTGTTATTCATAGCTTGGTCATCACTGTCTGTGCCTGGATGGTACCCTCTGGAAGTCACTCTGTAAAGATCTCCACCCCTCTACCTTGGGGTCTCAGGATCTCAAGGTGTTCCTCTCTCTGGCCAAGGTTTCGGTCCATGTGTAATGGTTTCCTGAATGTGGTTCCTGTGAAGTGCCTTGTGCCATGAAAAGGGATCCCTAGATGCAGGCTATAGTTGGGTTGAAGTGTTATGGAGAACAGGCCGAGATGAGGCCGAGATGAGATCAGCCATGATCGTGTGGAATGACAAAGCAGGCTCGAGGAGCTAAATTGCCGAATTTTTAAGATCTTCGGAGCACAACCAAAGACAGAGCTATCAATTGCTGTGGGTGTCTAACATGGTATCTCACCTCAGATGCATCATGAAGAGGGTGTCCATGTTCAAAGCCCGGGGTTGTGAGTTCATATCCCATTTGGGCTGTTATGTTTTTAAACATGAACTCTGATCAGCACCCTGTGTCTGTTTGATCTCAATTCCAGTTAATAAGGGGAGATGGTGGTGCAGTGCTAGACCTGGAGTAGGAATCCAGAACACCAAGTTCATGGTGTGGGGGAGATGGACTGTAATCCCACCATACAAGGTGGTGAAATCTCAGCTCAGGAGGAACTTTGTCTGATGGTAACCATATATTGCTATTGAGGTTTGTTAGGAAGCTAACTGGTTCCATATTCTCCTTTCAGGAAGAAAACCTGGTGAGACGACAGACCCACAACAATGTGGTTGACTCACCCTCTGGGCAATAAACACTGGCCTAGTCAGAAACATATCGTATTCCCTCCCTGTAGCTCGGACACAATCCTGGAACACCCTCCATTGATTCATTGTAGGTTTACCTCCAACAAATGGTCAAAAATCACACCACACCAGGTTATAGTCCAACAGGTTTATTTGAAAACACGAGCTTTCGGAGCATTGCTCCTTCATCAGGTGTAATGAGAGAGGAGGCATCAGACACAGAATGTATAAGTAAAATATCAAAGGGTCATACAAGTGATGCGAATGTATTGAACAAATCCAAAATGGCCGACTCCCTCCTGTTAAATCTTCAATCAGTTCGAAAGGAGATACAGGCAGCACATGGATTGCAGTGGTTCAAAAAGATAGCTCCCCATCACCTTTCAGGGGAAACTAGGGAGAGGCAATAAATGTTGATCTAGTCAGCAATGTTCACGCCCTGGAAATGAATAAAAACAATCCCACAATGGAAAAAACCGCCAGGGGAAAGGTCATAGTGTAATGACTTGAAAACATCAAGCCCCAACTTTGGATGGTTTCTATTGCTATGTTTTACATTATCATCCAAAACGCACCAGTCATTGACATAAAGGTTATGATTTGGAGGAGCCGGTGTTAGACTGGGGCGGACAACGTTACAAATCACACAGCACCAGGTTATAGTCCAACAGGTTTATTGGGAAACACTAGCTTTCGAAGAGCTGCTTCTTCATGAGGTGGTTGTGGAGCAGGATCGTAAAACACTGAAGTTTTAGCAACAGGATTGTAGTGTCATGGCATGTAATATTAAACAAATTGAGCTGAAGTCTTTCATCTTTTAGAATGATCATGTTAGTTTCAGTTCCTTGTTATGTACATCCCAGACCTTTGTTAAAGTTACATTCTCAAGAGAGTTTTAACAATCGGTGCCATCTCAGCTCAGATAATGCATTGAAGATGTGAGGTTAAAATCTGTCTGTGTCACAATGTTCGGTCAGACTGATTCTATTTCTGAAGTGGCATTTACAGAATCTGACATGGTTTTATGCAGTTTTTGAGCAAAACAAAACATAATTCTGAACGTACAAATTCACCCCACAAATGTAAATGTGTGTGTGTGCAGGGGAGACTGAGTGAGTGTGTGCATTTGGGTGTGCGTGGGAGGGGGCGATGGTGTGAGTGTCTGTGAGAGTGTGTGTATGTGTATGTGTTTGAGTGTAATGGTGTATATATCTGTGAGAAGGTGTGCATGTGGGTGTGCATGTGGGAGCATGTGTGTGTATTGTGTGACAGGATGAGTGTGTGTGTGTGTGTGTGTGTGTGTGTGTGTGTGTGTGTGTGTGTGTGTGTGTGTGTGTGTGTGTGTGTGTACAGTGCAGTGGGGTCAGCTGTCGTGTGACATGAACCCATGGTCCCAGTTGAGGCCATCCCCATGTGTACCAAAGTTGGTTATCAGCTTCTGCTCGGCCACGTTTCGTTGATGCCTGTCCCAAAGTCCTCCTTGGAGGATGATTACCTGAAGGATCGAGGTTGAAAGTCCCAGATCGTTGAAGTGATCTCCGACTGGGAGGGAACACCTCTGTTTGGTGATTGTTACGCGGTGCCCATTCATCTGTTGGCGTAGCCTCTGCTCGGTCTCGCCAATGTACCATGCATTGGGCATCCTTCCCTGCAGCGTATGAGATAGACAACATTGGCCGAGTCACATGAGTACCTGCCGCGTACATGGTGGGAGATGTCCCCATGTGAAATGGCGGTATCCATGGCGACACTCTGACACGTTTTACAGTGTCTGCTGTGACAGGGTTGTTTGGTGTTGTCCTGAAGGCCGGGCAGTTTGCTGTGAACAATGGTCTGTTTAAGGTTTGGTGGCTGTTTAAAGGTGAGAAGTGGAGGGGTGGGGAAGGTCTTGGCGAGGTGCTCATCCTCATCGATAATGTGTTGCAGGCTGTGGAGAATGTGACGTAGTTTCTCAGCTCCTGGTAAGTACTGGACAATGAAGGGTACCCTGTTGGTTGTAGCTCGTGTCTGTCTCCTGAGGAGGTCATTGCAGTTTCTCCCTGGGGCATGTCAGAACTGGCGATTGATGAGTTAAGCATCGTATCACATTCTTATCAGGGCATCCTTGTGTACTTCCAAGTGCCCCTCACATTCCCCCTCACCAGAACAGATCCTGTGTAAGTGTACGGCTTGTACAGAGGGGACGGCTGTTTTAATATGTTGAGGGTGGGTTTGTGGTTGAGTGAGGTGCTGTGGTGCCCATCCTTGATGGAGATGCATGTGTCCAAGAATGAGACAGATACTAAACAGTAGTCCATGGTGAGTTTGATGGTGGGATGAAACTCGTGAAATGTTGGTGAACATAAATGTTGGGAGAGTGCAGCATTGTTCTGACATGAACACAACCAAGGTTGAGGGGAACAATTCTCCTGACATGGCCCCAGAAGCACGTGTTGTCCCATTGACCTTACAGCTCCATCTCTGATCTTCTAAGCTACTGCCTGTGGTTTACATCCCTTCTGGGGATACTTTCAATTTAAACATTCTCTCCAATTAAAACCCTCTCACTGCATTATCTCCATTCAAATTAATTTAATCTCTGACCTCATGTCTTTAAAACTCTGCATGGCTGCTTTGAGATCATCGAACTGTACAAACATTGAGCTTGCTTGACCTCTATACTGTCCTGTTGGCATTTAACAGAAAAAAATGCAGGTGAAATAAAGTTATTCCACACTCAATAATTTATATTTACATTCAATGAGTTGGACCAAGATAACAGTGAACCTCAAGGTGGAAGATTCATTGAAAATATTCGGTTTGCAAGTAATGATAGACACAGTGAAAAGTTTTGTCTTGTGAGCAATACAGGCAGCTCACAGAGTTCAGTAGCATAGATAAGTAAATAATAGGGAAACAGCAGCAGGAAACTGTTTCAAAACCGGTTGGTGTGTGTATTCAGGCTTCTGTACCTTCTCCCCGATGGTAGAGGTTGTAGAAAAACATTGCCAGGGTGGGATCGGTCTTTGAGAATGCTGGAGACCTTTCCTTGACAGTGGGCCTGGTAGATGGATTCTACAGATGGGAGGTTTGCCTTTGTGATTGTCTGGGCCGAGTTCTCTGTAACCGTCTCCAATCTTGAATGGTACAGTTGCCATACCAGGTAGTGATACATCCAGACAGAATGCTGTCGATGGTGCACCTATAAACATTGGCAGGGGTATTCTCTGTCAGTAATATCCGATGTTCTGGAGGGATCAGTGTTGAAGGGTTGGTTTGTTGATGAGAGTGTGATGAGAGCTGGCTTCCAAAAACAACCTGTCCAACCGCACTCTCAGGAATCTCGTCCCCATCCAGAAACAGCAGCCACTTGATCACCACCTTCAACATTCAAACCTGCAGATCCCCGAAAATCTTGTGCAAGATCATGTTGGAGACCACTGACCATCAACTGAATGCAGCGATTTGGATTTTTCCAAGATAGATTAGAAATAAAAGAAAAGCCACATAGACACCCCAGATGGCACTTGAACCCACAATCCCTGGCTTAGGAGGCCAGTGCCTTATCCATTAGGCCACTGGGGCCCCATGTGGTGGGTCACAATGGGAGTCTTTAAATACTGCACCCTGATCTCGAATAGTGTGTGTTTCTGTGTGTTGTTCTCTCACTGATTGGTTCTTACCCCTTCCATCTCATGCCAAATTGTTGGCTGCTTGATAAATTGATCCCGCCTCGCATTTCTTCCCAAACGGATAGATGAGAAATCAACCAAACTCCAACTTTGCACATCTCAAGTCTGAGGAAAATGGAGGAGACAGGAAAATAGCAAAGGGCTCAATGTTATTTTGTGCAGCACCTTGAAGATATTTGCAGTTCCTGGGGAAGGTGGAAGTGGAGATGTTGCAAAAAGCTGCATTGAGGACAAATCAACAGAATCAAAGCAGGCATTCAGCCCGTTGTGCCTGTGCTGTCTCTTTCAGACAATTCACCCCAAGATCTCCCAAATCCTGGAATTATCTTGTATAAGTTTCTACTAAACAGCATTTGCCATAATCTCAACACAGGCACAATGGTTTTTAACAGAGTAGCTAAAAATTCCAGTCAATTTGGATTGAGATGAAGTTGACATGGGATGAAAATCAGCCACTGCAAAGACCAGGCTTAAAAATGAAATCCCTGAAATCCCAGATTTCAGAGGCCAGTGCCATAGCCATTAGGCCAGGAGGGCACTATGTTGGTAGACCACTGGAAACAGTTGACCTCAAATGAGTGCGAAAGCCAAGCACACTCCCAGATCTGTGACAACACACTGAGGGAGGCACGAAAGGTTCAGGCAGCTGCTGCCAAGGTGTAACAGGGAAACAACACAGTCTCAGGTCTTTCTGACAAATGATCACATCGTCCTTTCAGTTCTCAGACCCTCTTGGTGCCTGACTCTGAACAGAGATCGTTTTCTGCCCAAGTACAAAATGCCTTCCTTTCCACAACGATACAGAAGGTTTGAGAAATGTCAATATTCCAATGGTTTGTTGGTTCTTTTCTCTCTGCATAGACTGTACACAACTGATTTAGAACCTTTGTATGCATTTCCAAATGATGTTACAAACTGTTTCAAAACTTTGTTAATAAAATCAAGTTGAATCGCAAATTAAATTTAGTCTCCCTTTGTCCCCATCACCAACAAGAATACTTGAGTCAAGTTGTGAGGAATTCATCAGACCAATGAGACTCCAGGAATTCTTCCAAGATGTCAGCAATGATCCCAATGAGCCAACCAATGAACGGGAACAGTCATCAGAGAGATCCATCGTGGAGCGACCAAAGAAGGAGTCGATTTGTATCCCTGCGGAGGGCCGCTGTCCTGACCTTGAGATGTATGCTCAACCGTCAGGAGATGGGTGAATGACAGATTTAAAAATCACACAACACCAGGTGAGAGTCGAACATGTGGAAGCACTAGGTTTCGGAGCACTGCTCCTTCATCAGGTGGTTGAGGAGAATAAGATTGCAAGACACAGAATTTAAAGCAAGTGTTTACAGTGTGATGCAACTGAAATTGTATCTTGAGAAAGACCTGGATTGTTTGTTAAGTCTCTCATCTTTTCGAATGGCCAGGTTGGTTTTCGTTCTTTCATATGTAAATTGCAAAACTTTTATCAAAAGTTATATTCTCAAGTGAACTTTAATAATTGGTATCGTGTCGGCCCAGATGATGTATTGAAGGTGTGAGCTTCCCTGTGTGAGGCTGTCTGTGCCACAATGGTCAGACTGATTCTAATTTAAAAACAGATTTACAACATCTTACATGGATTCATACAATTTTTGAGCAAAGTAAAATGTAATTCTTTAAGTACAAGTTCATCACACAAACTTATGTGTGTGTGTGTATATACGTGTGTGTGTGTGTGTGTGTCTGTGTATGTGAAAATGTGTGTGTGTGTGTGAATGTGTGTGTGTATATGTGTGTGTGTATGTGTATGTGTGTGTGTGTGTATGTGTGTGTGCGTGTGTATATGTGTGTGTGTGTGTGTGTGTGTGTGTGTATGTTTATGTGTCTGTGTGTGTAGGTGAATGGGGTCACCTGTAATGTCCCAGTTGAGGCCATCTCCATTGTTACCAAACTTGGTGATCAGCCTCTGCTCGGCCACTTTTCATTGTTGCCTGTCCCGAAGTCCCCCTTGGAGGAAGGTCCGAGGTCGAATGTCCCAAATTGCTGAAGTGTTCTCTGACTGGGAGGGAACACTCCTGTCTGTTGACACTCATGACAGCCCCAACCCCCATCCCATACACGCACACGCACATGCACACACACACACATGCACACACACACACACACACATGCACACACGCACTCGCGCACACACACACACACACACACACACACAAGCACATATAAGTTTGTTGGTGAATTTGTATTTGCAGAACTACATTTTACTTTGCTCAAAAACTGCATGAACTGCACAGCAAAGGAGAGAATTGTGGCTGCTCCCAGAGTCAGGTGGCTCAGTGGTTAGCACTGCGACCTCACAATACCAGGGTCCCAGGTTCAATTCCAGCCTTACATAACTGCCTGTGTGGAGTTTGCACATTGCTCTGGTTTCCTCCCACAGTACAAAGGTGAATTGGCCATGTTAAGTTGCCCATAGTGTTACCTGTTTCCACACTGTAGGTGGTCGAATCCAGGGGAAGGATCTGAAGGCCCTAATTTACGAGGGCTCTAAGCTCATGCCTTTCCAGGACTTCTCAGCGGTGGGAAACCAGAAAAGGAAACCTTACGATGATGAGCCTAAGACATAGGAATGGAAGTAAGGCCATTCAGCCCATCGGGTCCACCCTGCCATTCAATTGTGAATGATGGGCATTTCAACGCCACTTTGTGTCACTCTCATCGTCATCCTTAGGCTGTGCCCATGGGTCTTGATGGAAACACATTCCCAGCATCCACCCTTTCTAAGCCATGCATTATCTCGTAAATTTGTATTAGATCTCCACTCAACCTTCTAAACTCTAATCAACGCAATCCCAGGATCCTCAGCTGTTCATCGTATGTTAAGCCTCCCATTCCAGGGATCATCTGTGTGAATCTCCGCTGGACATGCTCCAGTGCCAGTATATCCTTCCTGAGGTGTGGAGCCCAAAATTGGATACAGTATTTCAAATGGGGCCTAACCATAGCTTTATAAAGTCTCAGAAGGACATCGCTGCTTTTACATTCCAACCCTCTTGAGATAAATGGCAACATTACATTTGTTTTCTTAACCACAGACTCAACCTGCAAGTCAACCTTTAGAGATTCCTGGACTATCATTGCCAGATCCCTTTGTACTTTGGCTTTATGAATTTTCTCACTGTTTAAAAAATAGTCCATGCCTGTATTCCTTTTTCCAAAGTGCAAGTCCTAGCATTTGCTCAGGTTAAATTTCATCAGCCATTTCCTGGACCACTTTCCGAAACTGTCTAAATCTTTCTGCAGCCTCCCACCTCCTCAGAACGACCTGCTTGTCTGCCTAACTTTGCATCATCGGTGAACTTCGCCAGAATGCCCCCCAGTCCCTTCCTCCAGATCATTAATATATAAAGTGAACAGCTGCGGCCCCAACACTGAACCCTACGGGACACCACTTGTCACCAGCTACCATTCCAAGAAAGAACCTTTTATCCCAACTCTCTGCCTTCTGTCAGACAGCCAATCCCCAATCCATGCCAGTAGCTCACCTCGAACACCATGGACCCTCACCTTACTCAGCAGTCTCCCGTGAGGCACCTTATCAAAGGTCTTTTGGAAATCGAGGTAGATAACATCCACTGGTTTTCCCTGGTCTAACCTACTTGTTACCTCTTCAAAGAATTCTAACAGGTTTGTTAGGCATGACCTCCCCTTACTAAATCCATGCTGACTTGTTCTAATCCAACCCTGCACTTCCAAGAATTTAGAAATCTCATCCTTAATGATGGATCCTAGAATTTAACCTACAACCGAGATTAGGCTAACAGGCCTATAGTTTTCCATCTTTTATCTTGATCTTTTCTTGAACAAGGTGTTTACAACAGTGATTTTCCAATCATCTGGGAATTTCCCTGACTCCAGTGATTTTTGAAAGAATAAAAATAGCCTCTACTATTTCCTCAGCCACTTCCCTCAGAACTCTAGGATGTCGACCATCGGGGCCGGGAGATTTATCAATTTTTAGACCTTTCAGCTTTTCTAGCACTTCCTCTTTTGTAATGGCTACCATATTCAAATCTGCCCCCTGACTCTCCTTAATTGTTAGGATAATGCTCATGTCTTCCACTATGAAGACTGACACAAAGTATTTACCAAGTTCTTCAGCCATTTCCTTATCTCCCTTCCCGAACGTTCCTGCATCAATTTGGAACGGCCCAATTTCTACTTTTGCCTCTCGTTTGTTTCTTATGTATCAAAAGAAACTTTAATAATCGTTTCTTACATTACTGGCGAACTTACCTTCATATTTGATCCTCTCCTTCCTATTTCTATGTCTTTGTTATCCTCTGTTTGTTTTTGTCAGCTTCCCAATCTTCTGATTTCCCAGTGCTCTTGGCCACTTTGTAGACTCTCTCTTTCCCTATGATACATTTCCTGACTTCCTTTGTCAGCCCTGGCTGTTTAATTCCCGCCCCCTGACGGATAATGTTTCTGCCAAGAGAAGACTGAGGGAGTTTGGGATCCAGTACTCTCTGAGGTATCCGGCGGTGCTCCGATAACCTTACATGGATCCGTACATCTCTTTGATACATCGGAGAAGGCAAGAGACTTTGTGGACAAATTAACCGAATCTGAACAATTTAGTATCTACAAATAGTGTTGTTTGGTTATGTCTTTGTTGTTTTTTAAAACAACTGAGGAAGTCCAGTTGGAGCTTTCTTTTCCTTGTTTTCCCGATTGGTAATAATCCGGTTTAAACTGTGTTTGGTGGCGGTTGAGATGTGTACTTTCAATTTCTAAGTGAATTTATATCAGAGGATGGGTGGGGTATTTACCCCATCGATCTGAAATGTTTTTTTCTTTATTCATAAAGTAAATATGGTATATTTACTTTCTATTCTGCTTGTTTTTGTGGTATGGCTTTAGCTAGAAGGAGGGAAAATGGTTGGGATGGCTAGATGCCCACTTATGGGCAATTTGGGATGGGTAGTTGCCCCCTCTGGGCAGGAGGTGAGTTCCCCTATTCGGCGCCATTGGCACTTTATATGGTGGTTTGTCTTGCTTTTAATCTGTGATAGTTTTGGAGGTTCGTTAAATGTAGTGGTTTCAGTTTATGTAGTTTTTATATTTGATGGATCATATGACACTAAGTCTCAGTGATTTGTGGTTCGAGTTCCTCCTCTCTGGAATTTAAATGTTACTGCAGAAGGTTATGGCTAATGACTTGATTAAATGGTGAACCTGGAATATCAAGGGAAGTCACTCACCAATTAAGAGGAAGAAGGTACTTTTGAGTCTTAGAAAGGAGAAAGTGGAGATTCCTTTGTTACAGGAGACACACTTGGATGACAGGGAGCATTTGAAACTACAGCAGAATGGCTTTGATCGGGTTTACTTCACATCATTTAATACTAGAAATAGGAGAGTGGCTATATTGGTGAGGAGGAATCTCCCATTTAAGTTACAAGAGTGTGTTAAAGACACACACAGAGGAGGAGTGAGATACGTTTTCTAAATTAATCACTCTGGAGTCCTGGCATATCATTATAGGGGGAGATTTTAACTGTCTCATGTATCCCACAGTACTGAGGTTCCCCAAAGCCCCCCCTCCCACCCCCGATACCCTCTGTACAAACAAAACAATTAATGGATCTGTGTGTGGAGTGAGGGTTGGTGGACATCTGGAGGTGTCTCCACCCTACAGGCAGGGATTTTACAATTTTTTTCCAATCCACACAGATGTCACACCAGGATTGATTTTTTTCCAATCCCTGTGGCAACCTTGGAGTTGGTGGCACCTTGTACGATCGGTAATATTACCATCTCTGATCACACTCCAGTGTACCTGTTGGTTAAGATTAAGGACGTTACAGTGGGTCCAAGGCACTGGCGAATGGATCCCTTTATCCTCAAGGATAATACGTTTGTGGAGTATTTCTCTCAGGAATATTGGCCTTTCCGAGACATTAAATCACGCTCAGTTAGTAACCAATCCTTCGTTTCGGAAATTGCCAAAGCCTATGCCAGTGGGTCAGTTATTTCCTTCTCTGCTAGTAGGAGCCGGCAGAAGGGTGAGCAGCAACGTCTCCTCGAAACACAGTTGAAGGCAGCTGAGAAGGCCTACTTTGACAGGCCCTCGTTGGTCAAGTTACAGAGGATTACGGCGCTGCGGTCTGCATTGAATTCCGTGCTCACGCAGACAGCAAAGAACGAGCTTACTTTTGCAAAGCAAAGGTTATATGATCATGGAGACAGGTCTGGGAAACACTTACCGTATCTCGCTAGGAAAAGGAGCGCCCCTCAAGCCATTACGGTGATTAGGGAAGGGTCTGGGGACCGAACATGTGACTCCAAAAAGATTAATGTGTCATTCCAGAGATATTACTCTAAGTTATACCAATCTGAGGTTTGTGAGGAGGGGCGGGCCCAAATGGAGGCTTTATTCAAGGATCTGGAGCTCCTGGGTGTGACCCCCGAACAAGAGTCTTTTCTCAATGTCCCCTTATCAGAGTGAGAGGTGCAGGAGGCTGTGAAGCAGCTTCAGAGTGGAAAGGCACCTGGTCCTGATGGACTTCCCAGCGAATTCTAGAAGGAATTTATAAACATATTGTCAGGCCCGATGTTCAACATGTTTAATGACTCATACAGCCATGATAGTCTCCAGCAATCTCTGAGAGAGGCCAATATTTCGCTTATTCTTAAAAAAGGGAATGTCCCGGGGGACTGTGCTTTGTACAGGCCCATTTCACTCTTAAATGTGGACTTTAAAATCCTCTCCAAGACCCTTGTGTTAAGGCTGGAGACTGTGTTACCTTCTATTGTTAAAGAGGACCAGACGGGCTTCATAAAGGGCCGCAGATCCTCCAATAATGTTAGGAGGCTGCTTAATGTAATTCAAGTGTGTCAACAACAGTCAATATAGGGATTGGTGATTTCTCTAGATACAGAGAAGGCCCTTGACCGAGTTGAGAGGGCGTACCTTTTCTATACTCTGGAGCGGTTTGTTTTGGGTGAAGTTTTTATAAGATAGGTAAAGGTTCTCCACAATGACCCTCTCACTGCAATCATCACCAACAGGGTGTGATCAAGCAATTTTAACATTTTTGGGGTCAGCCGACAGGTCTGTTCCCTTTCCCCACTGCTTTTTACAGTGGGGATCGAATCATTGGTGGAGGGCATTCATAGGGATCCCAATATATCAGCTCCAGACGGGGGGTCAAATTTACATCAGAGTTTATTGTATGTGGATGATGTCCTAATTCTTTCGTCAAATCCAGCAGTTTCAGTCCCTCGCCTGTTAGCATGCATCTGTGTGTTTGGCACCTTTTTGGGGGACAAGATTAATCTTTCAAAATCAGAGACTATGCCTATGGGTGGTGTTATGAAAGTGTTAAGTCTTGAGGGTGAATATCGATTCCCATTTAAATGGTCACAGGGGGGTTTTGTGTATTTGAGCGTGTTCATTACTCCAGTTCGGAATCGGTTGTTCAAAGCCAATTTTGTTCAATTATTTGACAAAATCAAACAAGACCTTCAAAGATGGAGGCGTTTCTGGTCTCGTGGTTGGGTCGGATAGTGTTTATTAAGATGAATATTCTCCCTCGTTTACTATCCCCTATATGGATGCTCCCTCTGATTTTCGATAAGCAAACATTCAGGAGACTGAACGGCTGGTTCAGCCCCTTTATTTGACATCGTCAGTGGCCCCTCATTAAATGAGCTAAACTGCGATTGTTTCACAGACTGGGGGGAGTGGATCTCCCAGACATTAAAAGCTACCAACGAAGCTCACTTTTATCCTACATGAGTGATTGGGCTTGTGGGGACCCTCTTTCAATGTGGTTAGATATTGAAACCTCCCAGGCTAAGGTGACCCCTTACTCACTTGCTGTGTTTGGACAAAATGAGGACAGTTAGGGAATATTGCCATAACCCAATAGTTATCGATTCTGTTAAAGCATGGTGGGCAATTCGGCAGAGGGAAGGCAATATTGGCAAGACATCTTCTCTTACACCGGGTATGCCAGGTTTTCAACCGGGGATAATAGATTTAGGATCCAAACATTGGGCAGTTAGGGGTGTGTCTTGTGTGGGTGTTTTGTTTGTGGGAGACACAATGATGTCCTTCGATCAGTTAGCACGGAAACACAAGCTACCGAACAGGGATTTCTTTTGTTTATTTCAAGTTAGAGATTTTATTCAAACAAAGACGATACTTTTGACTGATCCCTCCAAGTCCGACATAGAGAGAGGGGTGATTTAGCCCCATATCCTGCAGACCCCACAAAGTTCTGTATTTTTCTGACACAACATCCCACCAAACCCAAAACAGACCTGGGGATGTTTCCAGGGGAGATGAGAATTCGATTTGACATCAGACAAAGAAGATCAGTCATGAAGACAAAGCTTAAAAGTTAGCCATCCCAGATGGGACTTGAACCACAATTCCAGGCTGAGGAGGCCAGTGCCTTATCCATTAGACCACTGGGGCCACACGTGCATAGTTAAAATGGCAGCCTATAAGTACTGCACCTTGAAGCTCTCATATTGTGTTCTTCTCTGGGTTTTATACTCACACTGATTGGTTGTTCCCCTTGCATCTCATTCTAAATCATTGGCTGCTTGATAAAATTGATCTTACCTCCCAAATCTCCCCAAATGGACAGACAAGAAATCCACCAAACTCCAACGTTGCACAACTCAAGTCTGAGGAAAATGGAGCAGACAGGAAAATAGCAAAGAGCTCAATGTTATTGTGTGCACCAGTTTCAAGATATTTGCAGTTAGTGGGGAAGGAGGAAGTGGAGATTTTGCAAAAAGCTGCATTGAGGACAATTCAACAGGATCTTAGCGGGCATTCAGCCCATTGGGGATGTGCTGTCTCTTTCAGACAATTCACCCCAAGATCTCCCAAACCCTGGAATTTCCTTGTGCAAGTTTCTACTAAAGAGCATTTTCCATAATCCCGAAGCAGGGAAGTGATTTTTAACAGAGTAGTTGAAAAATCCAGTCAATTTGGATTGAGATGGAGTTGATATGGGTTGAAAATCAGCCACCACAAAGACCAGGCTTAAAAAGTCAACACCCCAAAAAGGTTTTGAACCTCCAATCCACTACATCAGAAGCTACAGTCTTACCCATTAAGCCACAAAAACTCAGTGCCAATACTCCACTGGGAATAGTTGATCTTAAATGAGTGCTACAGCCGAGCATATTCCAAGATCTGTTACGACACACTGAGGGACGCACTAAAGTTTCGGGCAGCTGCTGCCAAGGTGTAACAGGGAAACAACACAGTCTCAGGTCTTTCTGACAAATGATCACATCGTCCTTTCAGTTCTCAGACCCTCTTGGTGCCTGACAATGAACAGAGATCGGTTCCTGCCCATGTACAAAATGCTGTTTTTTTCACGACACAGAACTTTGAGAAATGTCAAAATTCCAGTATTTTGTTGGTTCTTTTCTCTCTGCATAGACTGTACACAACTGGTTTAGAACCTGTGTATGCATTTCTATTTGATTTTTTATGAATAAAGTCTATTTTTTAAATAAACAAAATTTGGAGAGAGAGAAGATCTGCCCGAACTTGCGAGACCCCCCTTTGTGGAAGAGAGCCAGCCCTATATCGGGACAGGAAGGAGATTCCAATGGCCCAGCATGGATTGTTCCAGTTAATACCCTCGCCTCCTTGACCACAAAGTGGGGAGTGAAGTGGGAGATTGCACGGGGCAGGGTGACACGAGGTACACGGACACACAAGATGGCCGCTGAGCCATAAGTCGGCCATTTGACACACAAGATGACCGCCAGACCACAATATGGAGAGAGACAGCAGAGCAAACACAGACACTGCCTGGGGCCACCAGAATGCCAGCACAATGCACTCACAACCGAGTTGATTAGTTTAAGGCGGATGGGAGAGACAATACACATGAAGAACATACACTGCCCGCCAAAGGGTCTGGGTCAGACAACACCTTTGATAGAAATGCTAACTGTTAGATACAGACTCAATACAGAGGGATAATAGCCAAGGCTGCAGTAATCGGCCTTCTCAGGAAGAGCGATGAGCGCCCATTACTACAGCAACGGACTTCCGCGCAGACGCTGAAACTGACAACTGCACTGAACTTAACAAAGGTCACGCTGGAACTGACAATAACTGCACCGAAACGATCAAGGAATCTGCAATGTTTACAATAAACAAGCCATGTTACAGAGACAATAACCTCATCACTGACCTATTATATCACAAAATGTATCACAGTATCTTGACCATGTGCTCCGGGTTGAGAGAAGAATCACAGCTGACCACTGTGCTGTTGGTGCTGCTCTCTCCCCGGAGCTCCGGGATTTCCTTGGACAATAAACTCTGTTGGTGAACCTCGACTCTGACTCAGAGCCTGGTGATTTTCAGCAGTTGCCTTCCAACAAATGTTTGTCCAATCTGTGTTCTCCAACGATGGCCGAACTACCTCACATCTCCATCATAGCCTCCATGCAATTGTATTCAATACCTTGACTAAGAAAGGTAAGGGCTCAAATGCATAGCCACAACCCCATCAGTTCCAACCTTGAACACCCAGATTTCAATTATTTCCATTGACATATTGGACATCATCATAAATACCAAACATGCAGGTAATCTGGGGTTCAGTTGGTAATGTTGACAGAATATAGCTTACTCTAACACCAACACAACCAAACCAGAAGGTCCTTTGTCCATAGATAGGTAGGCCCATCTGTTGGAGCCCCAGTGATCTCTTGGGAAAGGCACCAACTTCCTAAACCAGAGATTGTGAGCTCAAATCTTATTTGGGGTTTTGAGTTTGTTGAAACCTTCACTGTGCAGCTGATCTCAATCCTGTGTGGTCACGTGACCATGGCAACAAAATCAGGCATTCTCAATTGATCCTCACCTGGAGAAATTTGACCAGATAGAAAATTGGCCAAACTAAATTAAACAGCAGCTATCAGCTCCAGAGAACAGTGCAACGAAGATCAAAGAGCTACAAAGATTCAAGAAGAACCAGTTCCAACCAGACTGAGGGTTGTATATTGGAGAAGTGTCAGCCTGAGTCAATCCACTTTATAGCTCCTCGCATGACAAGAGTCAAGGGTATTGGTATGACCCCATTGGATGATGTGAACCCAGCTCATGACCGTATTGGCCAAAGCCACAGAAGATTCTGGAAGACCAGGGATAGGAGAAGAGGAAAACACACCTGAACGCCAAACCCTTAGCAAAGCCTTGACTGGGTCCTGCAGTGGAGCTCTGACCATCTGCTCCAAACCTGTTCATAAAAACCCTCGCGTGAGAAGGGCAGGCCATTCAGCCCATCACATCCACACTGACCCTCTGAAGAGCATCCCATCCAGGCCCAACCCCTATCCTCTCACACTGCATTCCCCAAAGCCATTCCACGAAACCTGCACATCTTTGGACTGTGGGAGGAAACCAAAGCAACCGGAGTACCCCATGGAGAGAATGTGCAAACTCGACACAAACAGACACCCAAGGGAGGAATCAAAGCCAGGTCCCTGACACTGTGAGGCAGCAGTGCTACCCACTGAGCCACCTTGCCATCCCCAGGAGAATCTCAGCAGGTTTTAAGCCATTGTGACAGTGCTTTCTCTTTCAGAAAATTCACCTCAATCCTGCAAATCTTGTGCAAGGCGATGTTGGGCACCACTTTCCATCTAGAGATTTTCCCAAAGTTGATTAGAAATCAAGTTGACAAAGGGCGAGTGACTGACACCCCAGATGGGACTGGAACTCACAAGCCCTGGCTTAGAAGGCCAGTGCCATATCCATTAGGCCACTGGGGCCACACACAAGGGTGAAAATCACAGCCTTTATGTACTGCACCCGACCTCTCTTACTGTGTGTTTCTGAGTGTTATACTCTCACTGATTGTTTTTTACCCCTACCATCTCATGCTAAATTGTTGGCTGCTTGATAAATCAATCTCGCTTCCCATTTGTCTCCAAACGGACATATGAGAAATTAACCAAACTCCAATGTTGCACAACTCAAGTCTGAGGAATATGGAGCAGACAGGAAAATAGCAAAGGGCTCAATGTTATTTTGTGCAGCACTTTCAAGATATTTGCAGTTAGTGGGGAAGGAGGAAGTGGAGATGTTGCAAAAAGCTGCATTGAGGACAAATCAACAGGATCTTAGCAGGCATTCAGCCCATTGTGGCTGTGCTGTCTCTTTCAGACAATTCACCCCAAGATCTCCCAAACCCTGGAATTACCTTGTGCAAGTTTCTACTAAAGAGCATTTTCCATAATCTCGAAGCAGGCAAGTGATTTTTAACGGAGTGGTTGAAAAATCCGGTCAATTTGGATTGAGATGGAGTTGATATGGGATGAAAATCAGCCACCACAAAGACCAGGCTTGAAAAGTCAACACCCCAAAAGGGATGTGAACCACCAATCCACTACATCAGAAGCTACAGTCTTACCCATTAAGCCACAAAAGCTCAGGGACAATACGCTACTGGGAATAGTTGATCTTAAATGAGTGCTACAGCCGAGCAGATTCCAAGATCTGTCACGACACACTGAGGGATGCACTAAAGTTTCGGGCAGATGCTGCCAAGGTGTAACAGGGAAACAACACAGTCTCAGGTCTTTCTGACAAATTATCACATCGTCCTTTCAGTTCTCAGACCCTCTTGGTGCCTGACAATGAACAGAGATCGGTTCCTGCCCAAGTACAAAATGCCGTTTTTTTTTCACGACACTGAACTTTGAGAAATGTCAAAATTCCAGTGTTTTGTTGGTTCTTTTCTCTCTGCATAGTCTATACACAAATGACTTAGAACCTTTGAATGCATTTCTATTTGATTTTTTATGGATAAAGTATATTTAAAAAAAAAGCAAAATCTGGAGAGAGAGAAGATCTGCCCGAACTTGCGAGACCCCCCTTTGTGGAAGAGAGCCAGTCCTATATCGGGACAGGAAGGAGATTCCAATGGCCCAACATGGATTGTTCCAGTTAATACCCTCGCCTCCTTGACCACAAAGTGGGGAGGGAAGAGGGGGTTGGCACGGGGCAGGGTGACACTAGGTACACGGACACACAAGATGGCCGCTGAGCCATAAGTTGGGCACTTGACACACAAGATGGCCGCCGGACCACAACATGGAGAGAGACAGCAGAGCAAACACAGACACTGCCTGGGGCCACCAGAATGCCCGCACAATGCACTCACAACCGAGTTGATTAGTTTAAGACGGATGGGAGAGACAATACACATGAAGAACATACACTGCCCGCCAAAGGGTCTGGGTCAGACAACACCTTTGATAGAAATGCTAACTGTTAGATACAGACTCAATACAGAGTGATAATAGCCAGGGCTGCAGTAATCGGCCTTCTCAGGAAGAGCGATTACCGCCCATTACTACAGCAATGGACTTCCGCGCAGACGCTGAAACTGACAACAACTGCACTGAAATTAACAAAGGCCACACTGGAACTGACAATAACAGCACTGAAACAATCAAGGATTCTGCAATGTTTCCAATAAACAAGCCATGTTACAGAGACAATAACCTCATCACTGACCTATTATATCACAAAATGTATCACAGTATCTTGACCATGTGCTCCGGGTTGAGAGAAGAATCACAGCTGACCACTGTGCTGTTGGTGCTGCTCTCTCCCCGGAGCTCCGGGATTTCCTTGGACAATAAACTCTGTTGGTGAACCCCGACTCTGACTCAGGGGCTGGTGATTTTCAGCAGTTGCCTTCCTACAAATGTTTGTCCAATCTGTGGATGTGACACTCCAAGTTCTCCAACGATGGCCTAACTACCTCACATCTCCATCATAGCCTCCTTGCAATTGTATTCAATACCTTGACTGAGAAAGGTAAGGACCCAAATGCATAGCCACAGCCCCATCAGTTCCAACCTTGAACACCCAGATTTCAATCATTTCCATTGACATATTGGACATCGTCATAAATACCAAACATGCAGGTAATCTGGGGTTCAGCTGGTAATGTTGACAGAATATAGCTTAGACTGACACCAACACAACCAAAACAGAAGTTACTTTGTCCATCAGTTGGTAGCTCTATCTGTTGGAGCCCCAGTGACCTCATGGGTAAGGCACTAACTTCCTAAACCAGAGATTATGGGCTCACATCTTATTTGGGGTTTTGATTTTGTTGAAACCTTCACTGTGCAGCTGATCTCAATCCTGTGTGGTCACGTGTCCATGGCAACAAAATCAGGCATTTTCAATTGATCCTCAGCAGGAGAAATTTGACCTGATAGAAAATTGGCCAAACTAAATTAAAGAGCAGCTATCAGCTCCAGAGAACAGTGCAACTAAGATCAAAGAGCTACAAAGATTCAAGAAGAACCAGTTCCAACCAGACTGAGGGTTGTATATTGGAGAAGTGTCAGCCTGAGACAATCCACTTTATAGCTCCTGGCATGACAACAGTTAAGTGTATTGGTGTGACCCCATTGGATGTTGTGAACCCTGCTGATTATTGTACTGGCCAAAGCCACAGAAGGTTCTGGAAGATCAGAGAAATGTAGGGTAGGAACACACACCTGGATGCCAGTCCCTTTGCGAAGCCTTGACTGGGCCTTGCAGTGGAGCTCTGACCATCTGCTCCAACCTTGTTCAGAGAAGCCCTAGAGTGGGGTGGGAGGAGGCCATTCAGACCATCACGTCCACACTGACCCTCTGAAGAGCATCCCATCCAGGCCCAACCCCTATCCTCTCACCCTGCATTCCCCAAAACCAATCCACCGAACCTGCACATCTTTGGGCTGTGGGAGGAAACCAAAGCACCCGGAATACCCCATGGAGAGAATGTGCAAACTCTACACAAACAGACACCCAAGGGAGGAATCAAAGCCAGGTCCCTGATGCTGTGAGGCAGCAGTGCTAGCCACTGAGCTGCCATGACATCCTCAGGAGAATCTCAGCAGGTTTTCAGCCATTGTGACTGTGCTGTCTCTTTCTGACGGTTTACCCCACTATCCTGCATATCCTCAACATTCTGTATTTTTCTGACACAAGGTACCACCAACCCAATTCAGACCTGGGGACTTATCCAGATGACATGAAAAATTGACTTGACCTCAGACAAAGATCAGCCATGAAGACAAGGGTTAAAATGTCAGACACCCCAGATGGGACTTGAACCCACAATCCCTGGCTTAGGAGGCCAGTGCCTTATCCATTAGGCCACTGGGGCCACATGTGCGATGCTAAAATGACAGCTTTTAAGTTTTGTTTTGCAAGAACACACTGTCTGTGGCTCAGCCAGCACAGAGTTAGTGCCCTGGACTGAGGGGATTCTAAATCTCCTGGTTAGAAATGTTTTTCTCTTTACCCCCGCACTGCTGCCTAACTGTGGTAGTGCTTATATTTTCCCCAGCACCCATGTTGTGTGTGTGCAGGTGTGAGACACAGTGAAAGACAACAGATGGACAAATCTTTCTTCAATTCCCATCACCAGGAAGAAAGGAAACAGCCGAGTGGCCAGTGACAAGCATCAAAGGGCAATGCTGTGTGACCAAACAGTGAGGGGGAGGGCACTCTCTGAACAGCTCAAGGATGTTGGTAGACACTGCGTGCTCCTTCTCCAGGGACACCCGGGCTCGAACGTAACCATGGAAGAGGGTCAGGCAATCGGCCCTAACAACCAGTTTGGCCAGGCCCAGGAGCAGACCCACGAGGAGATCCTCTGACCAACCCTCCCCCCTCGGCACTGGGTGCCCAATGATGGGGAGTGTGGGGTTGAAGTCCAACCAGAAACGGAGGAGAAGGTTTCCCAGAAAGCTAAAAAGGGAGTGCAAGCGCCCTGTTCCATGGACTCCACAGCACCACAGAACAAGCAGTTGGGCTGGGAGTCCGTGAACCACCACAATCTGCGGACTGCCGCGTGCAATACCCTCCACCCCAGATCCCCGTGAGAAAGGGGAAGGACTCCCATGTAGAGAGCCCTTCACTGGGGATGGTCCCCACCGCCCGGTGGTAAATGGGCACGCCAGGGTGTGTCCGGGAGGTGGATGAGGGTGTGCAGCAGCAGTCTGTACAGGGCCCTGTGTGATACACCCCTGAAAGGGACAAAACTAAAACTCCGGAGACAGCTCAGGTTGTGGGGCACAGTCTCCCGCAGGAAGTACAGGACCCTGGGGCCAATGTGAAATTCCGTCCGGGCAGGAGTGAGTGCAGACGGGATCCCACCGCACACCTGAGCATCCTCCAACTGGGGCACTACGTGGGGTCTGAGCACCGTCGTTTTAAGGTGTCGGATGGTGGTGACCACGTACCGGACGTCTCCCGCTGCCCTGCTCGCTATATCCTGCGGCAGCGTCCAGCCCAGGCCCCCACCATCCAGCACGTCCCCGACCCTGGTCACCCTCACAGTCACGGCCCTCCCCTCCGACAGTCACTCGAACCCACGAGTACGGAGGTGCGGATTCCTGAGCAACGTCTCCCTGACGACAGCCGCTACTCCTGCCGGAGGGTAGGCGTGACGCGATTCGACCATGTTCCAGACCGTGAGCAGGTCCTGGTAAAAGACAGGCAGTGTCCTGAGAGTGACCTCCAAACCATCACGGTCCCTGAACAGGAGCTGAGTCTCGTAGTTGAGGTTACGCACCTGGTGGAAAAAATACGTCGCCAGGGCCCCCCGCCGAGGGGGAGGCTCAATGTAAAGGTATCGCTGCAAGGTCTGAAGGTGGAACGTCGCTACCTGGGTGTGAACGCACATCAGCGACTGACCGCCCTCCTCAATATGGAGACTCAGGACCTGCGCAGTGACCCAGTGCATCTTTTTGTCCCAGAAGAAGTGAACCAACATTCTCTGGATGTCATCGACAAAACCAGGAGGAGGGACCAAAGTGACCAGCCGGTACCACAGCATGGCAGGCACCAGCTGGTTTATGACCAACACTCGACTCCTGTGAGACAGCACTCGGAGCAGTCCTGTCCAGGGCGGAACCTGTAACTGGAGTGGGTGTGATGGTGGGGGGAATGGGGGTGGAGTCATGAGCAGGGGTAGTGTTCCCCTCGGGGTTCTGGGGGGTGGGGATAGTGACAGTGGGTTCTGTGGGGGGCACGTCAGCAGAATGCAGGGGAGTGGCGGAAGTGGTGGTGGCCAGGGCAGTCGGGGTGGCGGAAGTCACTGAGCATGTGGCATCAGCGATGATGTGAAGGGCGGAAGTGATGTCACGTGTGATGCATGAGGAATTGTGAAGGGTGGAAGTGGTTGTGGAGTGGCCATGATGGGGCGGAAGTGACATCATCAATCAGCGTGAAAAATTCAGTCAGCATGGATTGAGATGAAGTTGACATGAAATGAAAATCAGCAACAAAGCCCAGGCAAAAAACCCAAGCCCCCCAGATGGGACTTGAACCAACTACTACAAGCTTAAGGAAGCCAGTGCCTTATCCATTAGACCCCTATCACTTCCACCTTGGGCTCTCTGTGGAAAGTGTTGACCTCAAAGTATGGAGCAGCTGCTGTCAAGGTTTAACAGTTAAAGAACACTGTCTAAGGCCTTTCTGACCAGTTATGACATTGTCACTTCATTTCTCAGACCCTCTTGGTGCCTCAGAATGAAGAGAAATCGTTTCCTGCCTCAGTAGAAAGATCTGCCCGAAATTGCGAGACCCCTCTTTGTGGAAAAGAGCCAGCCCTATATCGGGACAGGAAGGAGATTCCAATTTCTGGATTAGTGGTGCTGGAAGAGCACAGCAGTTCAGGCAGCATCCAAGGTGCTTCGAAATCGACGTTTCAGGCAAAAGCCCCTCATCAGGAATAAAGGCAGTGACCCTGAAGCGTGGAGAGACAAGCTAGAGGAGTGGGGAGAAAGTAGCATCGAGTACAATGGGTGAGTCGGGGAGGGGATGAAGGTGATAGGTCAGGGAGGAGAGGGTGGAGTGGATAGGTGGAAAAGGAGATAGGCAGGTAGGACAAGTCCGGACAAGTCATGTGGACAGTGCTGAGCTGGAAGTTTGGAACTAGGGTGAGGTGGGAGAAGGGGAAATGAGGAAACTGTTGAAGTCCACATTGATGCCCTCGGGTTGAAGTGTTCCGAGGTGGAAGATGAGGCGTTCTTCCTCCAGGCGTCTGGTGGTGAGGGAGCGGCGGTGAAGGAGGCCCAGGACCTCCATGTCCTCAGCAGAGTGGGAGGGGGATTTGAAATGATTCCAATGGCCCAACATGGATTGTTCCAGTTAATATTCTTTCTCAGATGGATAGAGGTGGAGAGAGAGTAAAGATTGTGGGAATTTGGGGAATGCTGACAATCTGTTTTAATATTTTGTTAATAAAATCAAGTTGAACCGCAAACCAATTTTGTCCCCCTTTGTCTTCATCACCAACAAGAATACTGAAGGAAAGTTGAGTTTAATTACATTGTGTTACTAATGTTCATCTGGTTGATCAGTGGAAATTAAAAGCCATATCACACAACAGGCAGAGTCAATCTTTAGCTGAGTAGAAGTTCAGCAGAGAGAAACAGACTTACTTTGTGATATAATAGGTAATTCCTGTCCCATTGATCTATTAACTGCAGGGAACTTTCAGATACGTGGTATCTTTAGAGCAATTAAATATCCTCCCAAGATATATGCTTTCACTCTCAACTGAAGATGTTATAACTTCAATGGCTAAGAGTATTAACCAATAAATCAATGCCAAGCAAGTTGAAGAATTACACTTGGCACATCATCATCGCTGTCATTGCAGAATGCAGCATAACCTATTCCGTCTTCTAACCTACTGACAGCCTACTTTTCAGAAGTCTCCTTACACGACTCTGAAAACAAATTAAAAGAAACCAATTAAACCAAATAAGCACAAATTAAAATGTCCCAGTCATTTAAAAAGGCTCTGTAACAAAAGTCAAAATCTCCCAAGAAAGCTTACACTTACAGAGTTACAGAGTTGTACAGATCCTTCGCTCCAACTCATCCATGCCAACCAGATATCCGCAAGTTATCTAGTCCCACAAACCAGCATTTGGTCCATATCCCTCTGAAACCTTCTTATTCATGTCCCCATCCAGCTGCCTTTTAAATGGTACAGAGTCTTAGAGTTATACAGCACGGAAACAGACCCTTTGGTCCAACTCGTCTATGCCGACCTGATATCCTGAATTAATCTAGTCCGACTTGCCAGCATTTGGCCCATATCCCTCTAAACCCACCCTGTTCATATACCCCCATCCAGATGCCTTTTAAATGTTTTGGAGGAGCCGGGGTTAGACTGGGGTGGACAAAGTTAAAAATCACACAACACCAGGTTATAGCCCAGCGGGTTTATTTGGAAGCACGAGCTTTCGAAGCGATGCTCCTTCACTGGGTGGTTGTCTTCACCTGATGAAGAAGCAGCGCTCTGAAAGCCAGTGCTTCCAAATAAACCTGTGGGATTAAAACCTGGTGTTGTGTGACTTTTAACTTCTAAATGTTGTTATTGTACCAGCCTCCACCACTTCCTCTTGCAGTATGTTCCATATAAGCACCACCCTCTGCATGAAAAGGTTGCCCCTTAGGTTCCTTTTAAATTATTATTCATCTCACCTTAAACCTTTCCCCCTCTGTTTTTGTCCTCCCCCACCCTGGGGAAAAGACTGAAGCTATTCACCCTATCCATGTCCCTCATGATTTTATAAACCTCTATAAGGCCACCCTTCAGCCTCCGACGCTCCTGTGAAAATAGCCTCAGTCTATTCCTCCTCCCCCGATAGCACAAACCCTGTAACCCTTACAACACCCTTGTAAATCTTTTCTGAATGCTTGCAAGTTTTACAACATCTTTCTATAGCAGGGAAACCAGAATTGAACGCAGTATTCCAAAAGGTGGCCTCACCAATATCCTGTACAGCCACAACCCAACATCCCAATTCCTATACTCAATGCACTGACTCATAAAGGCAAGTGGATCAAATGCCTTCTTCACTGTGCTATCTACCTGCAACTCCTTCTCTTCCTAATCTATGTGTATGTGAGTTACAATAATCTTTTTGCATTCTGATATGAAGAGATTGACTCTTTTGTTAATTCAACATATCCAGGTTTAATTGGCTACTTTTAAACACCAATTCAAATGATTTGGGAGGAAGACATCCACAAGAAAGGGTCCCTTTTTAAATTTACCTGTTAGTGACCAAACAAGGATACAGGTAAATGAAGAAAGGAAACCATTTCATCCCTGCTCACCTAGGAGCTTAACAATTTGGGGTATCTGTCTGGAACTGTAATAACGTGGGGAACAATTCTCACACCAGCCTCTCTTTGTAAGTGCTCCATGTATTTACGAAACAATGCTCTTCACCAGCACATCTCAGTGATATATTTAACATTCCATTCACATTAATCACTCCAAGGGCATGACCTACATGAAGAATATAAACAGTAAGTGTTGAAACTCTCAGGTTCGGAAGCATCTGCTGAAAAAAACGAAATGAATATTGCAAATTGAGAATTGTGTTTCTCTCCACAGATGCTACCTGACCTGCATTTCAATATTTCCTGATTTTATTGCAGATTTCCAGCACTTGTGGTATTTAACTTGTGTATAATTTTTTTACGTAAGGAGAATGGAGACTTGAAAACATTGAATGGGACTTTTGCTCATTAACCTCTTGGGAATTGTCTGCTGTTGAATGATTTGATTCAGACTTTAGACAAGGTGCAATCATGACAAAGTCTGTGGGATTGTACTTATTATATATCAAGGAACAGCTCATCAAAGAAGGCAATCCTCTGAAACATATGAATTCTCACCTCAAGTTTGGGGAAAAAGGTATAAAGGACAAGTATTAGATGGGGTGAGATCTGATCAACTTCAGAAAAACTTTGATCTTAAAACTACAATTCTACAGTGAAAGTGAAATATTGCGAAGTGTATGGTTAATTGTCGATGATATTTGTTCCTCCTTATTTAATTTCTATAAGTATCTGTAGAGTAATTTATAAACATATATTTACGAACCATTGTCATGCATTATTTTGGTAATTTTATAATTTGCCATTACTTTCTCTTCACCATATTCAAGGAGAGTGTTTATTACAGTGAGTGATACCACACAGTCTTTCAATTGCACTGAATTGGTTTTAAAAGATAACTCAATCAATGAAGGTTGATGCTATCGATGGTTCCTGTCGATATATTTCGTTGACCTGTTCAGACGTGTTATGATGTTAAATCTTAGGCAGAAAGAGGAAGAAGGTATAAGTAAGGTTCAAGAAACTGAAGACAGACAGAGCCCTGGAGATAACAGGAATGAACTCAAACTAGGAAATAGAGAATTTGAAGAGACCATGCGATGTTGATGGAAAACAGGATTAAGGAACCTCCAAGGCATTTTACAGAGGGATAACAAGCAACAGGTCACCAGGGAAAGAGTATGTCTTCTCAGAGCAAAGGAGGGAATTTACACATGGAGCCGGAGGAAGTGGGTGAGGTTCTTAATGAATAAAGTGCATTGGTATTTCCAAAGGATTCTGGGTAGTCCAAGATGGAGGACGGGAAAAAGTTGTGACTGTAAGAGCTGCCCCTTTTTTGAGGCATTTTAGGTGTTGGGGGTGATTTCCTCAAATTCCAGGAGCAGCAATTACTGTTTTATTATGCAACTTTGGAGAAAAAAACCTCAAAACATCGGCACTTTTAAAAGGAAGAAAATCAGACAAAGAAAGTGAGTACATGGTCAGGGGGGCGGGAGGGAAGAAACCTACACTGCTCACTGATATGGATAGGAAGGGTCGAGAGGGATATGGGCCCAGTGTGGGCGAATGGGACGGGATTAGATTAGGATATGTGGTCGGCATGGACGAGTTGGAGCGAAGGGTCTGTTTCCATGCTGTACATCCCTATGGCTCTATGACATGGTGGATGGTGAGTCTTGTATATTGATATTCTAGAGCATGTCAATATTAAAAAGGAGGTGTTGGGTGTTTTGAAAAGCATTAAGGTAGACAAGTCCCCAAGACCTGATGGAATCTATCATAGAATCCTGAGAGAGGCAGGTGTGGAAATTGCTACGGATTTGTACAAAATATTTGTATCCTTTATAGTCCCAGGAGAATTCCCAGAGGACTGGAGAATACCCAATGTTGTTTCTTTCCTTAAGAATGGCAACAAGAATAATTCAGGAAATTAAAGGCCAGATTGGCTTCCTGTTATTCATTGCTTGGACATCACTGTCTTTGACTGGATGGTACCCCCTGGAAGTCACTCTGTAAAGATCTCCACCCCTCTACCTTGGGGTCTCAGGATCTCAAGGTGTTCCTCTCTTTGGCCAAGGTTTCGGTCCATGTGTAATGGTTTCCTGAATGTGGTTCCTGTGAAGTGCCTCGTGCCATAAAAAGGGATCCCTACATGCAGGCTGTAGTTGGGTTGAAGTGTTATGGAGAGCAGGCAGGAAAGTGGAGTTAAGGCCGAGATGAGATCAGCCGTGATGGTGTGGAATGACAAAGCAGGCTCGAGGAGCTGAATTGCCGAATTTTTAAGATCTTCGGAGCACAACCAAAGACAGAGCTATCAATTGTCGTGGGTGGCTCACATGGTATCTCACCTCAGATGCATCATGAAGAGGGTGTCCATGTTCAAAGCCAGGGGTTGTGAGTTCATATCCCATTTGGGCTGTTATGTTTTTAAACATGAACTCTGATCAGCACCCTGTGTCTGTTTGATCTCAATTCCAGTTAATAAGGGGAGATGGTGGTGCAGTGCTAGACCTGGAGTAGGAATCCAGAACACCAAGTTCATGGTGTGGGGGAGATGGACTGTAATCCCACCATACAAGGTGGTGAAATCTCAGCTCAGGAGGAGCTTTGTCTGATGATAACCATATATTGCTATTGAGGTTTGTTCGGAAGCTAACTGGTTCCATATTCTCCTTTCAGGAAGAAAACCTGGTGAGACTACAGACCCACAGCAATGTGGTTGACTCACCCTCTGGGCAATAAACGCTGGCCTAGTCAGAAACATATCGCATTCCTTCCCTGTAGCTCGGTCACAATCCTGGAACACCCTCCATTGATTCATTGTAGGTTTACCTCCAACAAATGGTCAAAAATCACACCACACCAGGTTATAGTCCAACAGGTTTATTTGAAAACATGAGCTTTTGGAGCATTGCTCCTTCATCAGGTGTAATGAGAGAGGAGGCATCAGACACAGAATGTATAAGTAAAATATCAAAGGGTCATACAAGTGATGGGAATGTATTGAACAAATCCAAAATGGCCGACTCCCTCCTGTTCAATCTTCAATCAGTTCGAAAGGAGATACAGGCAGCACATGGATTGCAGTGGTTCAAAAAGATAGCTCCCCATCACCTTTCAGGGGAAACTAGGGAGAGGCAATAAATGTTGATCTAGCCAGCAATGTTCACGCCCTAGAAATGAATAAAAACAATCCCACAGTGGAGTAAACTGCCAGGGAAAAAGTCATAGTGTAATGACTTGAAAACATCAAGCCCCAATTTTGAATGGTTTCTATTGTTATGTTTTACATTATCATCCAAAACGCACCAGTCATTGACATAAAGGTTATGATTTGGAGGAGCCAGTGTTAGACTGGGGCGGACAACGTTACAAATCACACAGCACCAGGTTATAGTCTAACAGGTTTATTGGGAAACACTAGCCTTCGATGCACTGCTTCTTCATCATGTGGTTGTGGAGCAGGATAGTAAAACACTGAAGTTTTGGCAACAGGATTGCAGTGTCATGGCATGTAATATTAAACAAATTGAGCTGAAATCTTTCATCTTTTAGAATGATCATGTTCGTTTCAGTTCCTTGTTATGTCCATCCCAGACCTTTGTTAAAGTTACATTCTCAAGAGAGTTTTAACAATCGGTGCCATCTCAGCTCAGATAATGCATTGAAGATGTGGGATTATAATCTGTCTGTGTCCCAATGTTCGCTCAAACTGATTCTATTTCAAAAGTGGCATTTACAGAATCTTACATGGTTTTATGCAGTTTTTGAGAAAAACTAAAGATAATTCTGAACGTACAAATTCACCCCACAAACGTATATGTGTGTGTGTGCAGGGGAGACCGAGTGAGTGTGTGCATTTGGGTGTGCGTGGGAGGGGGCGATGGTGTGAGTGTCTGTGAGAGTGTGTGTATGTGTATGTGTTTGAGTGTAATGGGGTATACATCTGTGAGAAGGTGTGTGTGTGGGTGTGAGTGTGGGAGTGTGTATGTGTATTGTGTGACAGGATGTGTGTGTGTGTGTGTGTGTGTGTGTGTGTGCATGTGTGTGTGTGTGTGTGTACTGCAGTGGGGTCAGCTGTAGTGTGACATAAACCCAAGGTCCCAGTTGAGGCCATCCCCATGGGTACCAAACATGGCTATCAGCCTCTGCTCGGCCACTTTTCGTTGTTGCCTGTCCCAAAGCCCACCTTGGAGGATGGTTACCTGAAGGATTGAGGTTGAAAGTACCTGATCGTTGAAGTGATCTCCGACTGGGAGGGAACACCTCTGTTTGGTGATTGCTACGCGGTGCCCATTCATCTGTTGCCGTAGCCTCTGCTCGGTCTCACCAATGTACCATGCATTGGGCATCCTTCCCTGCAGCGTATGAGATAGACAACGTTGGCCGAGTCACATGAGTACCTGCAGCGTACATGGTGGGAGATGTCCCCGTGTGTAATGGCGGTATCCATGGTGACACTCTGACACGTTTTACAGTGTCTGCTGTGACAGTGTTGTTTGGTGTTGTCCTGAAGGCCGGGCAGTTTGCTGTGAACAATGGTCTGTTTAAGGTTTGGTGGCTGTTTAAAGGTGAGAAGTGGAGGGGTGGGGAAGGTCTTGGCGAGGTGCTCATCCTCATCGATAATGTGTTGCAGGCTGTGGAGAACGTGACGTAGTTTCTCAGCTCCTGGTAAGTACTGGACAATGAAGGGTACCCTGTTGGTTGCAGCTCGTGTCTGTCTCCTGAGGAGGTCATTGCAGTTTCCCGCTGGGGCATGTCAGACCGGGCGATTGATGAGTTTAGCATCGTATCACATTCTTATCAGGGCATCCTTGTGTACTTCCAAGTGCCCCTCACATTCCCCCTGACCTGAACAGATCCTGTGTAAGTGTACGGCTTGTACAGAGGGAACGGCTGTTTTAATATGTTGAGGGTGGGTTTGTGGTTGAGTGAGGTGCTGTGGTGCCCATCCTTGATGGAGATGCATGTGTCCAAGAATGAGACAGATACTAAAGAGGAGTCCATGGTGAGTTTGATGGTGGGATGAAACTCGTGAAATGTTGGTGAACATAAATGTTGGGAGAGTGCAGCATTGTTCTGACATGAACACAACCAAGGTTGAGGGGATCAATTCTCCTGACATGGCCCCAGAAGCACGTGTTGTCCCAGAGACCTAACAGCTCCATCTCTGATCTTCGAAGCTACTGCCTGTGGTTTACATCCCTTCTGGGGATACTTTCAATTTAAACATTCTCTCCAATTAAAACCCTCTCACTGCATTATCTCCATTCAAATTCAGTTAATCTCTGACCTGCCATCTTTAAACATCTGCATGGCTGCTTTGAGATCATCGAACTGTACAAACATTGAGCTTGCTTGACCTCTATACTGTTCTGTTGGTATTTAACAGGAAAGCTGGGAATTTTTCTTGCAAACGTTTCATCCCCTGTCTCGGTGACATCCTCAGTGCTTGAGAGTCTCCTGTGAAGTGCTTCTGTGATATTTCCTCTGGCATTTATCGTGGCCTGTCTCTGCCGCTTCCGGTTGTCAGTTCCAGCTGTCCGCTGTAGTGGCCGGTATATTGGGTCCAGGTCGATGTGTTTGTTGATAGAGTCTGTGGATGAGTGCCATGCCTCTAGGAATTCCCTGGCTGTTCTCTGTTTGGCTTGTCCTATAATGGTAGTGTTGTCCCAGTCGAATTCATGTTGCTTGTGTTCTGCGTGTGTGGCTACGAAGGATAGCTGGTCGTGTCGTTTCGTGGCTAGTTGGTGACACCTTTGTGATAATTAAAAACACAGAAATAGAGAACACACACCAGATCATCAACGCCACACTCACAGGAATCCGATTCACTAGAGAGGAAGAAAAGGACAACCAACTCCCGTTCCTAGACGTGATGGTACAGAGAACACCGAACGGTGAATTCACCACAAAGGTTTACAGGAAAGCCACACACACAGACCAAGTCCTAAACTAGGAAAGCAACCACCCCAACACACACAAACGAAGTTGCATCAAGACACTATTCAAAAGGGCCACAATACATTGCAGCACACCAGAACTGCAAAAAGAGGAAGAGGAACACCTATACAAGGTATTCGCCAAAAACGGATACCCTCGCAATTTCATCAACAGATGCTTAAGAGATAGACAATGGAACGAGGACATGCTGCAACCCAAAGGACTAGCTACACTATCATACATCAGGAGCATTTCTGAACTGACAGCCAGACTACTGCGACCACTAGGACTAATAACAGCACACAAACCAACAGCCACGCTCAGACAACAACTCACCAGAACAAAGGACCCGATACCCAACGTGAGCAAAACCAATGTAGTGTACAAAATCCCATGCAAGGACTGCACAAAACACTACATCGGACAAACAGGAAGACAGCTAACGATCCGTATCCATGAACACCAACTAGCCACGAAACGACAAGACCAGCTATCCTTAGTAGCCACACACGCAGAAGACAAGCAACATGAATTCGACTGGGACAACACTACCATTATAGGACAAGACAAAAAGAGAACAGCCAGGGAATTCCTAGAGGCATGGCACTCATCCACAGACTCTATCAACAAACACATCAACCTGGACCCAACATACCAGCCACTACAGCAGACAGCTGGAACTGACAAACGGAAGCGGCAGAGACAGGCCACGATAAATGCCGGAGGAAACTGCACAGAAGTGTTTCACAGGAGGCTCCCAAGCACCTGAGGATGTCACCTGGACAGGGGACGAAACGTTTGTAAGAAAAATTCCCAGCTCGACGAACAGAACCAAAACAACTAGCACCCGAGCTACAAATCTTCTCCCAAACTCATTTAACAGGAAAAAATGCAGGTGAAATAAAGTTATTCCACACTCAATAATTTATATTTACATTCAATGAGTTGGACCAAGATAACAGTAATCCTAAAGGTGGAAGATTCATTGAAAATATTTGATTTGCAAGTAATGATAGACACAGTGAAAAGTTTTGTCTTGTGAGCAATACAGGCAGCTCACAGAGTTCAGTAACATAGATAAGTAAACAACAGGGAAACAGCAGCAGGAACAACAACACAGGTACAGGCAAAGATTGAGAGTCTGTGAGACCGTTCAGTATTCTAACAACAGAAGGGTAGGAACTGTTTCAAAACCGGTTGGTGCGTGTGTTCAGGCTTCTGTACCTTCTCCCCGATGGTAGAGGTTGTAGAAAAACATTGCCAGGGTGGGATGGATCTTTGAGAATGCTGGAGACCTTTCCTTGACAGTGGGCCTGGGAGATGGATTCTATAGATGGGAGGTTGGCCTTTGTGATTGTCTGGGCCGAGTTCACCACTCTCTGTAACCGTCTCCAATCTTGAATGGTACAGTTGCCAAACCAGGTAGTGATACATCCAGACAGAATGCTGTCGATGGTGCACCTATAAACATTGGCAGGGGTATTCTCTGTCAGTAATATCCGATGTTCTGGAGGGATCAGTGTTGAAGGGTTGGTTTGTTGATGAGAGTGTGATGAGAGCTGGCTTCCAAAAGCAACCTCTCCAACCGTACTCTCAGGAATCTCGTCCCCATCCAGAAACAGCAGCCACTTGATGACCACCTTCAACATTCAATCCTGCAGATCCTCGAAAATCTTGTGCAAGATCATATGGAATACCACTGACCATCAACTGAATGCAGAGATGGGGATTTTCCCAAAATAGATTAGAAATAAAGGATAAGCCACAGAGACACCCCAGATGGGACTTGAACCCACAATCTCTGGTTTAGGAGGCCAGTGCCTTATCCATTAGGCCACTGGGGCCCCACATGCCGGTTGCCAATGGCAGCCTTGAAATACTGCACCCTGACCTCTCATAGTGTTTGTTTCTGAGTGTTGGATGCTCACTGATTGTTTTTTACCCCTTCCATCTCATGCTAAATTGTTGGCTGCTTGATAAATTGATCCCGCCTCCCATTTCTCCCCAAATGGACAGATGAAAAATCAACCAAACTCCAACTTTCTGGATTAGTGGTGCTGGAAGAGCACAGCAGTTCATGCAGCATCCAAGTAGCTTTGAAATCCACGTTTCGGGAAAAAGGGCTTTTGCCCAAAATGTCGATTTCGAAGCTACTTGGATGCTGCCTGAACTGCTGTGCTCTTCCAGCACCACTAATCCAGAATCTGGTTTCCAGCATCTGCAGTCATTGTTTTTACCACCTTCAAACTCCAACTTTGCACATCTCAAGTCTGAGGAAAATGGAGCAGACAGGAAAATAGCAAAGGGCTCAATGTTATTTTGTGCAGCACTTTCAAGATATTTGCAGTTACTGGGGAAGGAGGAAGTGGAGATGTTGCAAAAAGCTGCATTGAGGACAAATCAACACAATCTTAGCGGGCATTCAGCCCATTGTGGCTGTGCTGTCTCTTTCAGACAATTCACCCCAAGATCTCCCAAATCCCGGAATTACCTTGTGCAAGTTTCTATTAAACAGCATTTGCCATTATCTCAACACAGGCACAATGATTTTTAACAGAGTAGTTTAAAAATCCAGTCAATTTGGATTGAGATGAAGTTGACATGTGATGAAAATCAGCCACTGCAAAGAGCAGGCTTAAAAATGAAATCCCTGAAATCCCAGATTTCACAGGCCAGTGCCATAGCCATTAGGCCACGAGGGCGCTATGTTGGTAGACCACTGGAAACAGTTGACCTCAAATGAGTGCGACAGCCAAGCACACTCCCAGATCTGTGACAACACACTGAGGGATGCACTAAAGTTTCGGGCAGCTGCTGCCAAGGTGTAACAGGGAAACAACACAGTCTCAGGTCTTTCTGACAAATGATCACATCGTCCTTTCAGTTCTCAGACCCTCTTGGTGCCTGACACTGAACAGAGATCGTTTTCTGCCCAAGTACAAAATGCCTTTCTTTCCACAACGATACAGAAGGTTTGAGAAATGTCAATATTCCAATGGTTTGTTGGTTCTTTTCTCTCTGCTTAGACTGTACACAACTGATTTAGAACCTTTGTATGCATTTCCAAATGATGTTACAAACTGTTTCAATACTTTGTTCATCAAATCAAGTTGAAACACAAATCAAATTTAGTCTCCCTTTGTCCCCATCACCAACAAGAATACTTGAGTAAAGTTGTGAGGAATTCATCAGATCAATGAGACTCCAGGAATTCTTCCAAGATGTCAGCAATGATCCCAATGAGCCAACCAATGAATGGGAACAGTCACCAGAGAGATCCATCGTGGAGCGACCAAAGAAGGAGTCGATTTGTATCCCTGCGGAGGGCCGCTGTCCTGACCTTGAGATGTATGCTCAACCGTCAGGAGATGGGTGAATGCCAGATTTAAAAATCACACAACACCAGGTTAGAGTCGAACATGTGGAAGCACTAGGTTTCGGAGCACTGCTCCTTCATCAGGTGGTTGTGGAGAATAAGATTGCAGGACACAGAATTTATAGCAAATGTTTACAGTTTGATGCAACTGAAATTGTATCTTCAGAAAGACCTGGATTGTTTGTTAAGTATCTCATCTTTTAGAATGGCCAGGTTGGTTTTCGTTCTTTCATATGTAAATTGCAAAACTTTTATCAAAAGTTACAT